>NW_024582812.1:298128-338098 GCF_018398535.1 Haplochromis burtoni
TCTCTCTCTGTTTCTCTCTCTCTCTCTCTCTCTCTCTCTCTCTGTATCTCTCAGTATGTCACTGTCTCCCAGCATCACCCTGAGTGATTGCCAGTCATGACACCCGCCTGCTTGTACCACAAACCCACCCAAATGCCCAGGAAATTAAATGCTCTACCGAGGTAATAAAGAGAGTAAATCCTGCTTGTATTTTCTGCCCATGGCCAGGGCATTGTGGGGGCATGTATTACCATATTAAGCCCAGACAGAGGGGATCAGCTCAGCATTCCCTCATTACACCTCATCTAGTGGGGATTTACAGCTTTTCCAAAAACAGCATGCCCACAGCTGTAGTCTTCGCCTGTGGGTGAGAGGGGTGTGCCAGGCAGTTTGATCTCAAATTATCCATTATAAGTATATTTTCATGCACACGGTAACTTTTTGAATTTGGTGGAAGAGCTACAATGCTAGATTAACCCTCAACACACATGTTTGTCTTTGTGCATATGGACACTAAGACTTCGCAGCTGCTTATTTACACAATTAAAGCTCATCTGAATCAGCATATTGCTATTCTTTTCCTAGGATCTCATGTCTTTCACTGCAAGATCAAAAAGTATAAGTTAAGGTTTCTTCTTGTTTCATAACACTAATATATTTTTCACAGACGATATCATACCTTTTTTTGTTCATTATTAGCTAGTGAGACGCGACGAACACCCTGCACCGTGACTGCAACAAGCATGATATAGCCATTCATTTTGAACAGATTTCCCCTCCTGATAACAGCTGCAGAGGAACAGATTAATAATGTTGTGGAAAATGAGATTATGCTGACTCATTAAGTTTATATCTCTCTGTAGAAGTAGATAATGGTTCTGCCAGTGATCACAATAGTCGGCACAAAGTCACCAGAATGCTTGATTATAAATGAAGCCCTTGAAATCTTCTGCGACTGGGGGAGTTGGATAACTTTTTTTTATTGAAAACCTAGTTTATGAGTTGCCAACAGTTGTTTGTCTCTTGTAAAGAGAAAGTAATAAACAACGGGCATAAAATGTAAGGATAGAAAAAGGTAAGTAAGTGCTACCCTGAAGAGAAGACAATAAGACGTATACAAAATTTATGGTTTAAAAACATCATCCCACATTTTTTTTTGTTCCTAAAATGTCCTGGTGGGTGCATTTCTGGAGCAACTACTATTGCAAAACCAGCATTACTTAAAGTGTACATGCAAGCTCACTGAATCAGATACTAGGAAAAGACTCCTGCTGGGAGTCAAAATCATTTACACAACAAACAGCTTGTGCACACAGGTATGTAGAAAAAAAATGGCAATTGACTCAAGTGCACAGATTTCACTGCAAACAATTTATGAGCAGCCTAGAGCAGGCCCTTTAGTTTTTAATGTATCTGTTTGCTTTTTGAGTTTCTTATTTTGCCTCCCTACAGTTAATTTACTTGTTTTCAAAGTGAAGTAATCTATTAACACAGCAGGGGACAGACGGTTGTCGTTAGTACTATGCTATATTTTGGAGACCGTAACATGCACATTATTAGCTTGTTTGATAAGCACTAGCAATCTAAAATGAAAGCTTCTCACTGAAATACCAATCTGGAAAAACATATCAACACTAATTAATGGTTCAGTACACTACAGTATTCAACTGAAAACGACTGTAGTACCTGGTTTGGCTTCCAGTTTGAGTCCATCAGTAAAAAAAAAAATCACAGTCTTCTTCACAAGGCCAAGACTTCACAATATCAGACATGCAATGGCAGTCAGACTGAGACAATAATATCACATTTGCACTAAGATGGAGGCCACACAACCTCCTCTCAGGCCCTAAGACCTGGACTACAAATGCAGAAGTGCTGTAGTCAATTTGTACTTCTAACGTAGAACTGTCACACACAACCCACAGGCAAATATCTGTAAAGTGTTCAATCAGAGCTGTCAAGATGAGGATTTAGCATGTGGGATGTTGACGGAGGATCGATAGGACTCCATCAGGACTAAGCCATTCCCTCAGTTCTAATAAATGCAAACCATCACCCACTTGAAGACCACTTGAGCAAACCAAATCCACAACACACTGACCATCCTGCGGGATTAGTAAATTTTGTTCTCTTCTGATGTGGTCGCACACATCACATATTGTGTGTGTGTGTGGGGGGGGATCTTCAGATAATGCAATGGTGATAGGCCTTCGCTGAAATACAGATACTGTTGTTTGATAAGTGCCATATGTGTCTTGGTTGCACATCCCTCATGGCAGTATTGAGGTTGAAGTATTACACCATGTGCTATGAGGAAAGTGACAGAAACATAAATGAAGCTAAAGGAAAAAGATTACTGTTTAGTGTGGTTTTCAATAACTTGGAACCAGCAAGATAAACAGAAACATCCCTCAAGATATTTAGGGTACTTTATATGAAACATATATATATATATATAAAATCCTCTTAGATGCCAATCTTGCCCTTAGGTGCAGCTTCAGGTAGAAAAGCACAAGATAGGCTTTATCACTAAATTCAAAGCCTGCAGCCACATACTACAACAGCTTTATTGTAACCTTACAAATAGCTCTTTCTCCTATTATTTCCTACCCAAAAGCCTAAAGAGAAAGTGGTGACAGACTAAAATACTGTGGCAATTAAAAAGAAAGGGGGTGAAAAGAGAAAGTTGCTAATGGGTGGAGAACATAAATCAAAGCCGTGTATTTTTTTTTTTGAAAGAAAAGGGGGGGGGGGAGGATTGGGAGAGAAAGGGGGTGTGAAAAAGAGACAGCACCATCTGTCTCTGTGGACAAAGTACTGAACACTTGCATTGAAGCATATGTTCGACTGATCACACAGATCACCAAGCGTATGTGCTGAGGTGGGATGTTCCCGTGAAAAAAAAAAGGTGGCATTTTACACCCAATGCAGGTAACTGCTGCTCTAGTGAGCAGACCCAATCAGAAGGATGGCATGCCAGGAAAGTGTTGCTTTAATAAGCTTTACACTTGACTCAGATAAGCCTAGTTTTAGGATAAAAGCTCCTTGTGTACAAGACATTTTTATAATGCTGTATTAATAACATCAGCATTCGTGTCCTCCTTTAAATGGAATGTATTTTCTTTGCTCATTCTCTGACCTTTAATACCATCATCAAGATTTCTTTGGTTTCTCACTGAGCATCCATCATCTTCCACTTAAACCTGTCACCCCTTTTGAGATACTCCTGGGGTCCATGCGATCTATAATCTCCAAACCTTCAAAGGAAGGTGGGCAGCAGGCATCCTGACCATATTCCCAAACCACCTCAACTGTCTCCTTTGAGCAATGTGTAACACCTGTACAGGGAGCTTTGTCTGGATGTCCAAGTGCTTCACTCTATTTCTAATGCTGACTCTACAGTTGACTCTGCCACAGAGTCAACTGTAGAGTCTAATGCAAAGTCTAATGCTGACTCTGCCACATCTCTGTAACCCTACATTTTCAATCATTACTCGAATCTTATGGTTGTAGGTGAGGGCTGAAATTTAGATTGGTAAATTGAAAGCTTCACCTTTTGACTCAGCTCTTGTTCAGAAGACGAGTACATGCCTGCATTACTGCTGACACTGGTCCATTTCACTTCACTTGATCCCAAGGTCATTACCAAAGAGACATTGACATTGCCTTGGCTGTATTTTGTGTTCAGCAAATTGTCATTTAAGCAAGTGTGTGGCAACCAAGAATGCAGGACTCAGCTAAACAGAACAAAACTCAAAATCACAGTTTAATTGCTGGTAAAAATGGTTAAAAAAAATAAATAAATGCAAAAGTAAACAGTAACAGGACATGATGTACTGACTGGAAGGAAAACAGATGAACATCACCTACAGCCAGGGAGAACACAACTAAGAGCCAAGGGAGAGGCAGACAATAAATACACAAGAGGAGATTGGGATGGAGTGGACACACCTGGGGAACACAGCTGAACAAAATCAGACTGATGAGACTGGAGAAAGAAAAACTGAACATCACACACACAAGACAGGAGATGCAGAATGAGACTTAGACTAAGGACTGGACATAGAAAGAAACTAAAATCATAAGGAACCAAAGACTAGAAGCAAAGATCAACCTAGACGCACAAACGAAGAAGACAAATTTTTATTTTTATCCATCCATAGCCTCCTCTTCTGTCACACCAACCCTCTGCAAGTCCTCCGTCACTACATCCAATCTTTTCCATGGTCTTCCACTTTCCCTCCTGCCTGGTAGCTCCATCTTTAACTTTCTTTGTCCATATGGGTCATTCTTACTATTCGGTGCCATTTGAGTCCTCATGACATAATATGGTATATTTAGTGTAAAACTTGTCTAATGCTTATTTCTAAACCATTTTCTTGTATGTTTAACCCCCCTCTACCATAGAACACATTGACATATACACAGGATAAATACATTAAAAGTAAATTACTTTTATTTTAGCACAAGTCACTAAAGTACTATGTCCCCAGTCATGCTTGCTCGACTTCAGTTACAAATATAACTTAAAAAAAAAATAAAAAATCTAGATTTTTCATCATTTCTGGATTGGCTTATTTCTAATGTTCCTCATCACATGATTCATATTTTTTATTATTCCAAGCACATGTTTAATACTTAAAATCTTTTAAAAAATTGTTGTGTCCCTGATCATCCAACTGTCGACCTTTCTCTCGCTTACATTCTAGATATTAGATATATCACAATAAGAACACATCACCTTTGATTATTCTTTTAGTGCAATGACGATCTTTTTCGGATGTAACATATTTTGGAGGGAAAACTTTCAAGAAGAAGACGAGTAAGTACCACTCTTTAATCAACCCTTTTTTCAATGTTTTAGCAAGATTTTGTAATGTGGCAAAGCATAACACGTCCAACCTGTTACGCTTATTAATAATGGAAACAATTTTTTTTTTGTAATTTTTATAATATGGCTAATAAACATGTTAAAAATGGTTCTTAGTGGTCACCATGTACTAGCTTGTTGTTCATCATACTAGTAGTAATGGCTAAGTTTAGCATAAAATCTCCCCCCTGTTACCGTCACCCCTGTTATTGCTATGCACTGTAACATGAAATTTCCTTGCAGATTTTAAAAAGGGACATTGTAGCTTTTAGAAAATGTAAATATTACTATAACTGTGTATTCAAAACAGTTATTAATAGAAAATTGAATGTCCTGTAACAGGGTGGACATTTGGCACGTCATGGGTAAAGACTTTGATTTTAAAAAATATTATAATATAATATCCTTAGCTGGACCAATACATTTTTCTTATAGGTTGAAAATCACTCTTTTAGATGAAATGTTAAAATAATTCAAAATTTTGTATTTTTTGATGAAGAGTGATCACACTGAAATGGCACCGAATAGTAGGAATGACTCATATATCCACAGTCTCTCAACTCAGCATGTCTAAGCCTTCTCATCTTTGCCTCTCTTACTAATCTATTTCTAATAATTTCCATCCCTTCTGGTCATTCTAAATTAAGATAAACATGTGGACAAATTACCTTTGCTGCCATGTTAGCATTTAGCTAAAAGCTTAGCTGTGCATGTGCAACTTCACAGGGCTGCTAGCATGACTGAAAGTCTAGCGTTAGTTCCCAGAACTGAAAAATTAAACCACTGCTTAAGTGGCAAAGCTGCAGGTCCCTGGTCACATGGGACTGGCTCTAAAAATAAGTCAGTCCCCAGAAATTCCGATGTTAAAATATCCAAGCTAACAGCATTAATAGCAAGTTTACCAAGTGATATAAAAAGGTCTTAACCTCAGTGAATAGTTTCCTCTTTCATAATTAATAACTCCTAAGGAGATGCTTAAAGAACTCATCCATTTGAATTTTTGCTAAGGCCTAAAGTTGGGCTTTGATTGACCGGTGTGCTGACAAAGGCATCTGTAGCCAACAGTTGCACGCTAGGCCTCACTTCTGGACAAAGAGGTGTAGTGCAGGAATTAGTGGGTGATTTCATGGTGGCTTCATTCATCTTTCATATACACTCTATAGGTAGCTCTCACAGAGCTGTTAGCATAGCTGAGGACTCAAGTTTATTTAGCCTCTATTTCTTCACTGTCAAAAGTTCTCGCTGCCCTCCTGCTTTACACGGTTAAAAGCATCATTTTCAGCAGTTTTCCACATCACATTAGAGGAAAACTGCAGTTTGTCATCACAGCAGGAACACCTTCGGTCAGTTAAATCCGAAATGCAACCAACCATTTTACATGCAAGAGACCTGAGAAACTGTGATACTGGCTAATTACATTTGCTTACAAAGTGTAAGGTAAATGTTGACATGATGTATCATAGCCTGCCAAATTCCTCCACCTCCAACCACCTGCATCACAGTGATTGAATAGCTTTAGAGGTATCAACAATATTCACCAATCACTTGTCTGCCAAGAGTGAAAGTCAATGACATTATGTCTACTTATGTGTTTTGATTAATTGTTAGGAATTGGCTTTTTCAGTGCCATCTCCCTTGTGCTTGGAGGAGTAGCTGTTGGCAGTCATTACCATAATCATGTTAGTGTTTGACTCTGCCCTTGTGGTGACTCTGTCCCATTATAATTCCACACAGTAATGGATGCACATCTGAGATGAGATTGGGACATCCTTGTCCTCCGCAGGTTAGGACGGTGGTCACAGCTGCGTAAAAGGAAATGTGTTTTAGAAGTTTGCTTTAATATCATCAAATTTGATATCTCAAATGTTCAAAGCACGTCTCTGATGAAAATTTCTGTTCGCCTGTCTGGTCATCACGTTGCCTACAAGTGTAAATGTGTCCGTCTTGTGATTTATGTTTCGCTCCGCTGACGGTCTCTGCAGGGATCAGCGGCTCTGCTGTTTGCTGTTATCTATCTGACTGAGACATCTCTTGCTCCATCTCAGCTGTCACCTAAAGCTTCATTTCCCTGCCTGTCACCATCTGCTCGGCTCAGTGTCTGCCACAAAGCCACTTTTATATATATATATATATATAAAAACTGCTCTGCCACATATTACATCTCATTTCACTGACAATACTTGTGCACCCACGCTGTAAGACCTGACCCTTTGACCTCACCTTATGAGAGTAATGAAAAGTGCCGCTGTAGATAAAATGTGGGCCGCTTCCCCGCATGTACACACACAAATACACATATCCCAAAGGCATGAAGGGGAAAAGCGCTGAAAGGTGTTAAAGAGAGCAAGGTTTGGTTTAGCACAATAAGCATGTGTCCATCCTGAGAAAACAGGAATCCAATAGCGAGGGTTGCCCCAAGGATGATATTGTGCATTTTATGGCCTCTTTATGTCGGTGTTAGCACAAACTTTTTAATGGACCTCATAAAATGTGCATACTGCTTGAAGACACAGATTTTCTCACAGTGGGGACCTATGGCTGCTACAATGGAAAGAGCACTGATGCTTGTACTTTTCTAAATGTTACTTTTTTTATCACTTTCATTTTAATGTAAAAACAATTGATAAGTAATTTAATTTTTTTGATAGTGATACTCTTGAAGCTACATTTTGAAATGATACATATGATAGGAGTATTCAAATATTATGACTTACAACACTGACGTCTTACACAACTCACTCCAAGGCTGAATCGTTTTAATGTAGGATACAAGCTATACACAAATAGCTTTTTCACTCAGTCTCTGATGATGATAACGACAGCTTTGTGCCCCGAAAAAGAGCTATATCTAATGTGATCGCCCACATTTCATTCAGTCGTTTTAGTTTGGTCTGGGTGTCACTTCCATTATAAAATGTATTTCAGTTAGATACAGTGCTGTGCAAAAGTCTTGAGCCACTCGTGACTTCTTTTTGCAAGGATAATGGGAAATAGGTGATGGATGATTGAAAAATGTGCAAATACACATAGAAACAATTGTAACTGCCTTCAGGTTTTTGGATATTGCCTTCCATTTGTTTTATTGTCTGCCAAGAAGATCCCACACTGCTTGAGTAAAGTTAAGGTCTGAGGTCAGGGGAGGCCAATCCTTGACTAATTGTGTGCTCTGTGGTGTCTTTTTCTCTCCAGATATGCTTTTACTGCACTGGCAGTGTGTTTGGGATCATTGTAATGCCAAACATATGCTTTCCAGATGGTATTACATGGCGGTTTAAAGTCTGATGGCACTTTTCTGTGTTCATAATTCCTCATTTTTGACAAGATCCTCAACACCACTGACTAAAATACAGTCCCAAAACATGACAGAGCCTCCACTGTGTTTTACAGTTGGCTGTAGACACTCACTATTGAACCTCCCATGGACATACTGGCAACAGCTGATGACTTTGAACCCAAAATTTTACCCCATAAGATGTGTTTCCACTGACTTTCAGTCCAGTTCTTGTGTAATTTGGCACACCTCAGCCTTTTATCCCCATTTCCCTTACTTAACAATGGCTCTGCTGCAGACCATGCCAAGACATGCCAAGAGTTTGGCTAATGGCTGTTTGTTGATCGTTTGCCTGTCGAACTGTGTTATCTTTGGCATTTTTCATATATTCAAAAAATTGGGAACAAATGATGTGTTTTTGCAACAGGCCACCCAAATATACAATTTGAAAATTGGTTATTTGCTAAGTTGTCTGTTATGTGTAGAGTGGTTCATCCCTTGAGTTAGGTTTCTTTTTTAATATTTGAATGGTTCATAGGTCAGTGTTAAACAATGAAAAAAAAACCCATTCCTCTAAAAACAGTCTGGTATAGGCACTGGACTGAAAATGAGTTACAAAGCACCCAATGTTAAAAGAAGAACTTTGGAAGACCTTCATGAAGCCTTGAGGCTTTTTGATGGAACCCACTTCAAAAAAATTCAAGAATGTATGGCTCCTTGGAACCAAATTTTTAAAGGAATAAGGGTTTGCACATTTACTACTTAGTACTTTGGGTTGAATTTGGCTTCTTAAGGACGCAAGCTCGACTGAATTAAAAAAGTGACATATACGAATGCTCCGAATTATTTTGTCTGGCTGTCTGGCTATGACCTCAGCTGTGCTCTGCATCTAGGTGCCGCTTAACCTCATTAGAGGACAATGAAACAATACATAAAATATCTGTTTGCCTACGCACACACACAGACACATGAATTATAAACAGATATTTCAGCCTTTACGTTCTTGACACTGAGACACTTTTTTTCACAGCGATACATCTTTATTACCTACTTAAGCCTAAAGTGGCTCCATCACCTGACATCTAAATCTTTGTTATTGCTCTGGCGCCACAGTGTTGGATTCATAAGGTGATACAACACAGCAGAGCTTAGACCATGCTCAAGTGTGTGGGCATTGCAGACAATGGCCACTGGGTCAATGAGGGGTGAGGAGAGAAGTGAGTCCCAGGAGAGCGTGCAAGAAGGATTTTCATTGCTCCAAATAATGACAGCACAATATCACCAAGCCAATGCGATGTGACGACAGTAACGATCGAATGTGGTTCTTTGTATCAAAGTTCACCCTTTTGACCCCATGTTGCTATGGAAACACTATATAGTAGCAATACCTGCTGACTGACACCTGTCACCTGGGGCAGATATCACTTTCAGATAATGTTCTTTTAAGTGCACTCTCCTTCCTCTGTTTGTCACCAACAGTCGCCCTATAGCCAAAATTTACAGTCTTTTAAGCTGTACTTCCAATTATGCTTAGATGGCAACATAGTCAGTGACTGGATTGTGGTCTGTGGTTTGATTTTGGCACACAAATGTTTGTTTGTTTTATAGATAAAGGCTAATGCATATGGAAAGAATCACAACTTGTTTAAGATTAATGCAAATAAACAGTGTGTCCGGTTGCTGTGGATGTTTTCAGAATTAAGCCAAGCCACAATCTTTATGATTCATAAAACACTGCAGAGTGCTGTGGTCTCACCAGTTATTTATAGTTTCAAAAGTTTGTCATTGAGCATTATATCTGTATTTTCAGTACTGATATTTTTGCAACTTATGAAATGCATAAATTAACAACATTTTCTGTTCCAGCTAAAGAAATTATCAAATTATACTAACGTTGTAATTAAAAGGATTTTTGCTGCTGCAAATTAGTTTTAGACACAATTTGCAAAAGATTATTTTTTCATAATCATTAGTTTAACCAAACTGCTGAGCCGATGTTGTGACCTATGCGCTGCTATTATGATTTTCACATGATCACATATATATGCTCCTGCATATTCTACACTTTACTGGTTTTGCGGTGTTCCATAATTGAAAATTGAGCGTGCTTTGTTTGTGCTGATGTCGTCGAAAACCCTCCAGTGTGTATATGAAGCATCCTGTGCACCCCCCCCCCCAACAACACTCGTCCCCCGAGGCTCTCTCTGTGTGTGAGACTACACAGAAAGCCCCAGCTGGAACCACCTCAGCAAAATTTTTGACCAGAGACAGGACAGCTAAACCGCTCTTGCCCCTTGGGTGTTTGTTCATGAGAAAGAGATAAAACGAAGAACAAAGAAAAAGTAAAAAACAGCATAAAAGAGGACGTTATTAGGATTGTAAAACAAAGAAGACTCAAAGTCAAGTTTTTTCTCAATTAAAGTCTACATGGTAACAGGCTCTGGTGTAGTCACCTTGTGTTTCCAGATAAATGCCAGTGCTCCAGGGAAGTAATGTCCTGCCAATGGGAGCGTCACGGTGATATGAAGGGAAGCTGTGCATCAGTTTGCAGTGAAAAAAGGGCAAAATAACCCTCACGAAATTCCTTTAGAGAGCAAAAGTTGCCTGATGCAAACTATGATGAGTAGATTTGGAGTAATTGCATAAATAAATCTGATCAACTATGATATCTACATCAACTGATGTTTGGTAAAAGATGGTAAATGAGAAAACTGTTGCTCAGTTTTCATGTTGAAGTGGGCAAAATCCTGGACCCTGAATTGTCACAGATGCATCCATGGCAGTGTGAGTGTGTGTGAGAGAAAGTGCTCAAAGTGATCTATGAATCTATTGATAAATGTAGCTTATAGTGTTAATAGTGTTAATTAAAATAAAGTGATATTTAAGTGCCAGTTCTTTTTAAAAACGACAAATTATAAGAGGAAAAGTGCAATGCAACTTTTATAAAACAATCTTATATCAGTTTCAGGCTCTGAAGCTTACTGCAGTGCACTGCAGTGATGGGAACAGTGTGTCTAATGCCAGTGAAAAATGCATGTATATATGACCAGATAGTTTAAATGTATCTTACATCATTACCTGAACCTAATCTTGTTTTAATGTACTCTAGATCTCTCATATCCTGTCAGTTAGGGACCCATCGTGATTAGAAAGGACTTAATTATTCCAAAACAAAAGCCTACTGGAGACACAAAAGGAAGGTTGTGGCGCTGGCTGTTGATATTGTTCTATCAGACAGCTCGAAGGGAGGAAGTCCTCTGTCTGAGCTGCCAGGCCTCGCTGTTTTTTGGGGGGCTCGGGGGAAGAGGGGGAGGGGTCGTGGGGATAAGAGACCACCCTGTTATCTTTGTGTAAAAGGTCACACAAGAAGCAAAAGCAACAGCCATCTGTGTTTTCCACACACTCTGATGCAGCTATCTGGATAATGGAGGGCTGAGCGCACACACGCATGCACGCAGACATCGGTCACTCGTATCTGCACCCGAGGACAATATCTTGAAAGGTGCATTGTCAGAAGAAAGTGGAAAGCCCCGCTGATATGTTATATGTTGTTGCTGCAATGTGCGTGTGTGGCTACCATTGTTGTTGAAACAAAAAGTTTATGTGCAGGCGTTTGCTTGGAATGAATAGTGCTCATTTATATTTATCAGAGATTTGACGTATGTTTTAGTGCTGCCATTGAACAGGATGTGTCTCCTTATTTATGCGACGGCTTCAAGCAGCCTAAAGCATGATATTTTCATTTGCAGCTTTGACGTATTGTCAAAAAATAAACTGGAGTGGAGGCACTCTAGCTAATGACGGCCATTCTAATACATCTAACTCCTGTCCATGGGGTTAAATGAAATCCTTTCTTGTGTTCCACGTTGTTGCATAACTCAATGAACAATGTGCTTGCACCTTCATCCAGACTTGCGTGAGACTATATAAAAGCTCTGCCAAAGACGTGTGTTTCACTAGCAGGAGTATCTGCATCCTCCCAGTCTCCTTTGGCTGAGAAATGTGAAAACACTCACAGGAAGAGTAAATTCTGGCTCGGGACTTTTTTTCACAATCCTATTGTTTTCTCTCCAGTTCCTTTAGTGGCATACACAAGCAGACTGGTCACAGTGGATAGCACACAACACATGCGTGCTCGTGTGGAGACATGTACGCCACATAATTGCATGAACACGCACAGCACATGCACACACGCGCCTTTACATGCTCAGAGCGGATCCCGTCCAGGGAATTCATGTTATTATTGCCACATGGGACCTCAGTGTTGAGCGCTATTAAAGCGATAAACAAAAGCACGCTGCACAGATTACGGAAATATATAATTCGGTAAGAACCTGCAGAGATAAAGACAATAACTCATCAGTCTGTCACAATGAAAGGCCTCTGAGGACACAGATGCTCCTTTTTATAGAACTCCTTGAGTGGTGCACTGTTTTTGCCTCCACTGCAATATAGAAAAAAGAATAACAAATTCATCCATTATCAGGATCTGGCCTAGTCTCTGGGCTTCAGGCTAATTAACGACAATATGACAGCTATTGTTCCAGAGCCATGGCCTTTTACTACAGAGCAATAATACTTTGTTTTTTTGGGAATGCAACAGTGCTTTCACTTTATCTTTGAGTAGCCTAGACTTAACACAAACAGACCTTCTGAAAGATAGCATGACCTAATTCGCCACTGACGCACCACTCAATCATGATTTGGAAAACTTATGTGGCATTTTTACAAAGTGCTTACGAGAGCATGAAATTTATACTGTGGCAGGGACAGATCCGAAACAGTAACTGAGCTTGAATATTCCTAAATTTGATATAATGTACTTTATTGTTCAGATGTCAGCGGTGATACGAGGTAGTCTGATTGATGTGCTGTAGACTCCTAAAGGCCCTTTGGGAAATGAAACCTGTATTTGCTGCTTATTTGTGCTGATGCCCAGGGTCTGTCTGCTCATTGTAAAGCTCAGCTGCATTTATACATGCAGTATAGCCATATATATATATATATATATATATATATATATAAATATATAATATATAATATATATATATATAAAGTATATATATATATATATATATATATATATATTTATATATATATATGATCTGTGTGTTGCAAGAAATTAGTGAGGGAGTTTGGAGATGGGGTCTGCCTTGTTGAAAGAGTTGGAGGAAACACTGCTGACAGCAGGGTTTTCTTTCAGATTGCAAAAAATGTTTTTTGTGTGTATTTTAGGCATAAAAATTTCGAGATGGCTTCAAGAGACATTGATGTGCTCATTTTTAATAATGAATCATGATTTTTTTTCTTTGTCTTGCCACAGTTGTTGGAAAAAGAAAAATAATCCTGAAATAATCTCCCCTCGCATTTTGTAATGACGTCTGTTGTCCTGTCATATTCACCTCGTCTGCTGTGAAGTCTCAAAATCAGAGTCTATTCAAAAGTCTCTGAAGAGCACTGTTGTCCTTAGTGGTTCACAGTTGGGGATCAATAAAACACGTCGATGATTGTTCGATCCGCTGCAGGAGTCAAACGCTTTGCCTTCCAATTATAAAGGTGTTAGAGGTCGCTTTAAAGGGTGAAAGACCTCTGCCTGATTGTTCTCAAGCATCACATTAATCAATAATGCACTGCAGTTTGACTGCATGGCTGCTTAATTCACTGGTCTGCTTTCTTGGAAAATTATTCAGTGCAAAAGTTTCTCTTTCGTTGACACACATATCTGTGTCACACATGTGCTTTCTAGCAACCAGCTGCATTAAACTGTGATATCTCGCAGGTCTCTCAGAGGAATAAATACATTCAAACCATCCACTGAGTCTAGTGATTTGCTTGTAAAGCAGGTGTTATGGATTGTGTCAGCTCTGGGAACAAGTTGCTGACCCCTTTGCCCAATCCCTTTCCTGTTTGGTGTTGGGTGTGCTGGCGAGTGCGGGGTGAGATCAAGTCAGTTTGTTTTTCTGCTACTACAGCGTGTTTTTCTCAATAATATCACCGTTGCCCCCTTCTCTCTTCCAGTCAAGCCATGTTCCAGGTGGGGTGACAGAGCGCAGTGCACAGCCACAGGCTGTCCAGGAAATTTGTGTTCTCCATCCAAAAACATGTTTTGACCGTCTGTGCCACATCTGGTGGAGATATTTACTACTGAAGCCATTCTTTTCTGCAAGAGCATGACACAATACTCTTGACAGGTTCTATTTGCACACCCAGCAAAAGCAAAACACATTTTGCACAAATGAAAGCACAAAAAAAAAAGGTCATGCGCACCAATTGTGAATAAAATACTCTTGAGAGTGGCACATTGGCACTGCCAAAAGACCAGACTGGAGCTATCTTTAGTCATCCAATTGAAAAACAAAAGGTTGCTTTACGGCAGCTATAAATGTGCTACTACAGACAAAAAAAAACACTTGGCTTCAGCATACCACAATAGTTTTATTTATGTTTTTTTTACAGCCTCACAATCTAACAATTGGCAGCGGAACAACTGAGTCACAGTGATCAAATTGTTTTGCTGTACCGTATTGAAAAATACATTAGTCAGCATCATACACAAATAAAGAGTTTAATTACTGCACCAAATGCTGCGGTCACATTTCCAAGTGAAATAATCTCATATTTAACATCCTCTATGGTGATACAGTTAATAATTCAGGAATTGTATAATAGCAAGCAGTAATTTTATTTTATATTTCTTAATTAGACGACCCACAGAAGAGCAAAGATAACATGGAGTCATTATGACATGAACACTCTCTTTGCACCTGCAGCAAAGTCTGGTCCCTTCTGCACCAAACCATCTGGAATGGGAATTTTCCAGTGTGTATAATGTATGGGTCTGTACGCCAGCGCAGCAGTGAAGACCAGAGCCCTGTGGTGATACACTAGATGATTCTTTCATTGTGCTTCTCTGCTCTATCACTATCCACTTCAACTGCGCTGTAGAAATCCCTGAGGTATGCCGCTTTGTTTGACCTTCAAGTGGGTAGAAAAGCAGGAAGAAAGAGGTGAGCTCCTCCTATTCTAAGTGTGGGCATTTAACCAGCATTGGGAGCTGTCAAATCAGAGACCCCTAAGTGGGCTATGGTCCCAGTCCCCCCATGTTGCACAAGGTGTCCTTGGAATCCCACCATAAGCCCCACTTTTAAGCTGTTTGAAGTTTTTCTATTCCTCGAACCATCGTGCTCTGCAGAGCACCAGTCAATCATCTTTGTTGGAGGTTACCTAAGGGGTTAACATTACCAACCTTTCCCATCTGTTGCTAAGGAAGTGGTGCCTGTTGTGCAGGAAACTGGGAGAGCAGTTTCCTGTTATGAAGAGAGGTTTTTAAAGGGTTGCATTCATTCAATCATGCCACAGATGCCGGGCCAGGAAGCCCAGCCAATAGCAAAAGCTTTGGTGTCCTAGAGAAACTGTTTTTGGAAACTGTTTTTAGGAGCCTTTCTATGCACTGTTCTAGTTCAGGAAATGCTCCATGAGCAAAACACACTGGAGAAAAACTGCATCATTTCTGATTAGATAATCCAGTGATGCTCCAAGCACGACAAATATGCAGCGACACAGCTGAACAGCTTATCTAACTTTGTGGATCTTCCAACTGTCATCAGTTACATGTCAATGAAAAGACACCCCACACGCACACACACAAAGAACAGATGTTGTTTTCCATGCAGAAAACAATAAAAATGTAGCTGCAGATTTAAAGCTGTCCATCGGGACGATACGGTGCTGAAGATGAATTGTGGCTTATAGTTTCATATTTACTGAACAAATCTCTCTCAACTCCATCTGACCCTGCTGGTCTGTATGGCAACATTTACACGCATATGTGGAGCAAAGGACGGCCACTCGTGTGGTGAAGTACACTGATTCGTCAGTGCCAAAACTTCCACAGTAGCTGAGAGAAATTGGTGTGCAGTGCATTTTGAGTGGGGCTGAATCGCGCCTCGAGTCCGCGCTGCGCTCTGTAATCCTGCCTCAGGAAGCGCCAGGAAGCACCTCCCGTTTCCACACAGCAGCGTCCGCTGTAGCATCAGCACTCGAGCTCAAAGCTCAGCTGCTCATTCTGCGAGAAGAGGCACCTTGCACAAGTCGACCACCACTGGAGAAGATAAAGATGACATGTTCTGCTCCTCTTCCTCCACAACTTGATTCTCCGGCGATGCGTTTGGATTAAGTTTCCGCGTCATTTGGAGAGGCACGATCGGCGTGTGGGCAAAAATGAGGATAACTTTCGCTTACCGTGTATGATGATGTCCAAGAATGAACGCAGGTTGGTTGTGAAATATATAAGCTTTTGCGTGAACACACCAGAAAGGCAACTTTTGGTTTTACACGATGAAAAGTGTGTTAATGCAAGAATGTTAAACTGTGAATCTGGTTAATGGTGCCTGGAGTTATATTGCACCTACTTGCTTTGCACGTTACAGGATGATTTTCATTGTATGACTGGAAATGATCTGGTCCGTTACATTTTAGTTAGTTTGATAGTTTGGTCACACGTCTACTGATCTTTTTTCATGTGAATTATCTGTTTATAACACTTTTTGAGTGGTTTAAATCACAAACCCGTTATGGCCAGTTCCCAGTGGAGGGCTCCACTAGGAAAAATGTCCTGTTATAGTATTAGATTTGGAATTAGGATTATAATCCATCTCTATGAAAGTGCACAAAGCAATTGTTCTGGATAAAAGGTCACCTGTCCTGAAAGGTTTAGCCTTCAAGAAAGAAAGAAAGAAAAAAAAGAAAGTTAGTAACCGGGTGCAGTTTAAGTGAAAAATTTCAAACAGAATCTCAACAGTAATTATCAGTTTCTGTATGACAGCCTCCTCGCTTTAGATTTTAGGCTGGTTCGGTGTGATTTTTATGGTTGGTATTCATCATAAGGACTCAGTCTGAAATCATATCCTGAGAGTTTGGCACTGTCAAGGTCCCAGTGTCTATCTCTTCCTTTGTTTTTCAAGCATTTGTTCTAATTGAATTCTTGTTGCGTAATCCATATCCTGTTGTTTGCAGTCGGTTGCTTTGTCAGACTGGGATCCTTGTTTTTTTCTCTTCCTCTTTTATTGTTCTTTGACACACTCTTTCAGGAAAAAAAGAAAAGAAAAACTGTGTGTGCTTACATATGCGCTTGTGTTTCTGGGTGTTTGGGAAGAATGGCGAGAAGGAAGTGTATTTGTGTTGTGAAAATATGTACTCCTAAAGAGGTTTATGGAGGAATGATGGGGGGTGTAGTTAATGTCCTTTCCCTAACCTGCGTGGAGTCCTTCATGTTGTCTCGGCTGGCCTGATTAATGAACCTGGAATTTTTTTTTTTTTTCATTACTGAAAAAAAGTCAAAGTGTTGGAAGAATATGCTATAAACGAGACGGAGAGTGCACTGGCACACAGAGAGAGAGAGGGAACACTAAGAGATAACCAGGGTGCACACAGGGTTTAATAGGATGTGCGTCAGGGCAGGTACTAAATAACAGGAAGAGACCAGGGGTGTATACACACTTTGTTAAGTATGGGTGTGTTTCATTAGAATTATAAATTTCACAAGCATTGCTCTTCACTGACTTAACACAATTTAACACCTACTTCATTTTAATAGTAAAAAAAATAAAGTTATTATAGGTATGACCACCTTAATCATATCTTATGAGATTGTTTAAATACACATATGGCAGTGTGAAGAATTCTTATGAATTTAGTTGAAAAGTTTTCACCGTAATCAGCCCATCATTATCTAATCCTGCTTTAACTGGCCAATCTGCATGTGTCATTTCCTAGATGGGAAATGTTATTGTTCCTTCTCTAAGTACCCTGTGGCTCTGTTATTTTTCCTGCTGATTGTGTCCCCTGCAGCTTTCTGCGTGTCACTGACTACTACAGTGTACAAGGTTTCCTCTTAGCAGTGTACACAGCAGCAGAAGCCACATGTTTTATCTCAGCGCAAGCTTGCAAAGTATGGCAAATATTATTTGCGTCACTAATTTCTTTAAATTTTCTCACTTTCTTCAGATTTTCAAAATCCGCTGCAAGTCCCTCTACCAAAGGTCCGCAGTCATCTCACCATCAAAGTGCAGTCCAAGCTAATGTCGAGGCCTTGTCCCACTGTCCAAGGTCCAAAACCTCCTGTTGCCCCCAAGCCCAGACCCCTGTATGAGCCTTACCCACAGGGGGAGCCCTGTGCTCAGCAGAGTCTCAGTAATGGAGATGTGGCTCACTCTGATGGAGAGACTGAAGAGCTCCATGAAATGGAGAATCAGGACCAAGAGGAGAAAAGTGAAGCACAGGAAGGGGATAATGACAAAGGGGACACAATAGAGACAGAAACTAAAAAGGAATCAGAAAATGAAGAAGAAATATTAGATAATAACGGTGATGTAGACAGCATCGGCTCTGATGACACAGTCAAAGCAGATGATATTTCCACTGTTGACACTACTGAGAATGAAAATGATGACACTGACTTGAACTCCCCTGAAGATGGCAGTCGCACTGATGATGATGAGAATACACCAGAACCTTCTCAAACTGAAACAGAAGAAGAAGCAGGAGAGGAGGATGAAGAAGTAGAGGAGAAGAGATTAACTGAAAAGACTGAAATACTTTGTGAGCCTGCAGAACACTCAGATGAAGCTTTAGAGGAATCAGACGCTGATCAAACCCAGTCACTCAACAACAGTGAACCAAAGGAGGAAGTCAGTGAAGAAAGGGATGAGCATCTGCACCATGACTCACTTATAAATGAGAATGAACTGACAGGTGGAGGGTTTGCCTTTGGATTCAGCATGCTTCCAACTGTAACTGAGGAATATCCCTACGATGTGATTGGTCCCACAGACGATGCTAGTGATACATGTGAGTCATGCGACCCAGCTGAAACAGGGGACACCGAGGTCTGGCAACCAGAACGGGCAACCAAGGATCCTTCCGGGTGTTTCCGATTCACATCCAGCACGGAGGATGTGTTTGGGCCTTACTCTGTCATACAAGCTGTTCCGGGAGATGTGACTGACACTGCTGACCCTGAGTGGAATCAGGATGATACTGATGGGAAGCCTTCTACCACAGATGAAGAGCACACAACAGGCTATGCTTCTAACCAGGAACCTTACTATGTGTCATCAGATGATGTGGACAAGTTGGAGGATAAGCAGGCACTTTCAGAACTGGGGCACATCGATGAGGCCACTGAACAGTCAAACGAGCACACAGAAAAGACAAAGGACAGCGAGTCAGCAGATGAGTATGCAAACATTGATGATTCACTCTGCCCTAAAGACGATGACCTTGAGCAGGTAGAGTGTGTCTCATCAGAGGATTACATCGAGATAGGTGATGACGATGAAGAGGAAGCAGAGGAAAAGAAGCATTTCCGAGTAAAAAGTGCAAAAGAAAGAAACGCCAAAAGAGAGCAGGCTCTGCGCAGCCAAAGAAAAAGCTGCCAGCCTCGGCTCAGGTTGTGTAATATCACAGTGCCAGCTGACCTAGACCTGGGCCGAACCCCAGAGCTAACCAACAGGGTGGTGTTTGCCCACACGACCGAGGCCTTTGAAGAAGACATAGAGGAACTGGACTGCCATATTGTGCCTTATTATGAAGACACAGACTCCGATAGTGAAGAGCATATTTATGAAGAGGCAGGGTTTGACTCAGAAGGGGAGAATTTTGTGACACTTGATCGAAAGACAATAGTCACTCGATCACGATCCTATTCTGGGAAAGTTCCTGGTTATGTCCCGGAAACGGTACCAGAGGAGACAGGGACGGAATACCAGACCCATGACTACTACACGGTGTCCTTGGACAAGAACAGTGAGTCTACCAGCCACCCCCAGCAAGCAGGTATAAACTGTGTGATTCCATCTATGAAGTCTCGCCGCTTCTTGTTATACTCACGGTCTGCAGATGGCCCAGACGTGTCCTTGAGCAGCCCACTTGAGATGGGTCAATCATTGAAAGATGAAATCAGGATGAAGAGAAAGGATGACACCCTTTCCCTTCCATGTATGATAACTTCTTCTGGAAGTTTCTCCCAGCGTAGCCATCAGTCCTCCAGTGGTGTTTCCACACCAACTTCTCTAGTGGACATCCCTCCACCATTTGAGCTGGCTTACATCACTAAAAGACCAGTTACCAAGAGTTCCCCATCCCTCCTCATCCAACACGAACCCAGTGACCTACCGAAGAAGAAGAAGTCCTCCTTTAAGCGCTTTTTAGCTCTGAAATTCAAGAAAAAGACAGATTCAAAGGGATTCAGTGATGGAAGTGTCCGCTCTTCGCGTTCTTCCTCTGAGTCAAGCCACCACGGTCCAGTGAGAGTCATCGAGCTTGATCGCAGAAGCACTGGGAGCTCTCCTCAGCCCCAGTCCCGCATGGTGAAACCTCAGCAGCGTCCTTCAGACCTCCCATCCACCTTTCTCCTTTATAAAGACCAGCACAGGAGGAACGGAGACCCCAAAGCTTATGGCAGGAGCGTCTCTAGAGTGGAGTCCTTCGAGGAGCGCTCTCGCCGCTCTGCCATGCCGCTGCCTTTGACCAAACCCCGCTCTATCTCGTTCCCCAGTGCAGATACCTCAGACTACGAAAACATCCCAGCCATGAGCTCAGACTATGAGAACATCCAGATCCCAGGCAGACCCACTAGATCCCACACTGTTACTGAGTTTTTTGAGGATCCAAACCGTTCAACAGTCCCCTGCAATGAGAATGATGGCTATGTGGATATGAACAGTTTCCCTGGGATTGACAGCAAACCCCAGCCATCGAAATCGGACAATGAAAGGTAAGATTAAAAATCCAGCTGCTCTTCAAATGATTTAGTTTCAAAACCAAGATTTTGAAAAGCTTGTTTCATCTGAGCTCTAAAAGAGATGTTACCTCACACCCTACCATCTATAGTGGCATCTTATTAAATGCATTAAATGCATACAGTCATACAAAGATGAACACGCAAGTGCTACACAATATAGACCAAAGTTATTAAAGGTTCGGTAACTGAGTGCCTAGTTTATACAGCCAGAAAAATTCAAACATTAAAAATATTTGGTAATTATATGAAACGTATTTGGTCAGATCTGGTTCCTCTGTTGGTATTTGCTGATTTATAGGTTTTTAACCATTTTAGAGTTGTCATGACCCCAGCTTTATTTGTGTACACTGGAAATGTTTAATTTGATGGCTGAACGAGGCTTAAAGAAATTCAATCAAAAAGCTTCCTTTGTCATTTTCTGCCAATAACAATAAATGAAATGTACCTTAGTGTATTTTACCGAGGACCGCTACCTGCCTGGTGGGTGTATCTTTAGAATCCCAGATATAGACCAATACAAACAACTCTCAGTGCTTTTTTTATGGCTGTGAGCACCACAAAGGATATCACATCTTTCTGTACTGCACTGGGGCTAAAGCTGCATCCCAACATCTAGGCTAAAGAAAATGTAATCTCCATATGCTATGAATTGGAGTGCACTGGCCTTAATACACTACAAAAAACTACTAACAGCCAACGACAGAGGATTAGTGCTTACTCATTTAGTCAAATTAATTAGCTAATCCATTAGCTGTCCAACAGCTTGACTTGGATTGCAGCCATATCTTGTATGTCTTTATTATAATACCCCTTTAATGGATGTTGTTTATGATCAGCTGTTGATTTCCAGGCAGTCTTTTTATACTTGGACATTTTAAACTCTAGAAACAAAGCTTATTCTGCCTGTTCATTTTGCAGTCTGCAGAACAAGAGAGCGCATCTGTCACTGGAATCAGTTTTAAAGTGAGTAAAGCTTGAGTTGTTAGGGGCAGCGCAATACACGCAAGAGTCCAGGCTTAACCCTAGAACAGCTGACAGACATTGTGTGTGAGAGATGAGCAGCCTGCTATGTCAGGGATCACTGGCTTCGGGAAGAAAGACAATGCTTATGGGAGAGCTTACTCCTGATTTTCCATTTGGTGGATTTAGAGGTCACATCTGGTGGTGGTGCTGCTTCTTCTGCAAGTCTGAGCAGATAGAACAGGTAATGGCAATTGCGTAGCTGGCAGAGTGCAGGTTACACACATTAGAGAAAGTCATTATGGATGCAATTAAAAGTGCAAAAATTGAGAGGAGGTTTTTTTTCACATGTAAGAAGTGGCGAACACTAAAGAAAGTGTGAGAGCGTGAGGGGAGGGGAGGTGTGACTAAAAGGAGCTGATCAGTAAGAAACAAAGAGAATAGCGATCAAGTGAGGTGGTGGGTGGGGGCAGTAGGAACAGGAAAAAGAGAGCGAGAACAGTTGTGGTATAATTGCTCTCCTGTACCTGACACTGATAGTTAAGTTCAGGAGGGCTTTTATTAAAGTAGCTCTCTCCTGAGTGCTCCTCTTTCATTGGACCCTTGAGGGGCAGCAGGGTTTACTGCAGTGCGTGATAGAGTGAGGAATCACCGAGATCAGACTGGGCCAAATTACCCGAGCCTGTGGCACAGCTTCAGCCACTGCAGGCCTCAGTGTTTCCCCAGTCTTAATAAAAGAGTCGTGTTTGATGACTTCTGTGTGGTCAAAGAGATGGGTCATTACCAAGAGCTCTGTGAAATGTTTAAGATGATCCTGGGACAGAATGCTTCCTCCTTAATTTGCCCTTATTTCTGGCAGTGTCCTTTGTTTTATTTTTTTATTTAATGATCTAATCTACAGTTTGTTTTATAGGTTTATTAGCAAAATTTTTCTTCTCCAGGTATGCAGCTGTTCATTTTCCCCATACCAACATACATATTTATATACATATTTCAACATCATTTTTAGTCATTTGCGTTTCAAGCCCTTTCCAGTGGCTTTTTGTCTCCTGATGATGCAACGGCACACAATGATCAATGTGGCTCATTGTGTGCCAGAGGTCTCACAGCGCTCACAAGGATGCAAAAAGCCTATCTGTCCAGTCACCTTGCCTATTCTTCGTTCCCCCGGAGAAGCATCTATTGCCAGGGTCACTCTTTAGTGTATCCATACATGTCAGAGTGTATATACCGCATGTGTGTACCCATGTTTTACTGCCCACAGTAATAAAGTCCTGTATAGTTGGTGTAGGTGCTTTTGTCTGCGTGTATGTGTACATCTTGCCCAAAACTCTTTTCAAATCTTGACACTTGCCACTGTCCCAGGCCACCAAGCCGACGGAGGCAGTGATTTATTGAGGAAAGATTCAACAGTCAATGTGGTTGTAGACCCACAGAGGAAAAAGTGTGTTTTTGTGGTGAGGAAAATGGCCAAGTGGCCCCAGAGCAGTGCACACAAAAGGACCAAGCCTGCAGTCGCAGACATGCATTTTAAGGAGAACTTACAGGCTTGGCTTGTTTCCACGCATGTGATTAATGTCCAGCAGCATTCAGACGCTACTTTAACACAGGCATTCAGGCAAAGCAAAGAGACATGTTCATTAGCAAGCTACCATAGTGTACAATGGATAAGGAAAAGGTGCACTAATGATTTATTCCAAGCCCTATACAAGATGTTTGTTTGTAAGTGGTGTGTATATGCATATGTGCAGGCATACTAAGTTACAGCTCTGTGTGCTTTATCAAAGATGAGTCTCATGCTGAGTGTGCAGCCTCAGCAGAATAATGTTTGCCAAGTAGCCCTTGCAGTAACAAATGAGAGCTGGAAAACAAGCATTTTAGCAAGGAAAGTCAAGGATTTAGGACTGTGCTCAAATTACGAAGCATAAAGTGTCCCTTCAGGTACCTCAAAGCACTTCCAGGTAGGTTTACAGCAATAATGCAAATATGTTGCCCACACTATGCACACAGTAAAAGGTTTCCACTGTGCTGAGCTCAGTGACACATGCATCTGTGGTTTATCTTTTGGCATCATTTTCACTTCAAATGGTTCAACGTGAACCTCCTCAGAGCGATGACAAAGCCTTGGCATGGCCTCTGAAACAGCTCCTCCACCCACTGTTATGTTAGTGTTAGTAGTGATGAGGGAGACATCTTAAGTACATTGTTGCACTGGGTGGTGGCTGTGTAGCGAGGTGGTGGACAGGGTGTGTCACTGGTTTGGCCAGGCCTGGTGCCAGTCACTCTGAGGTCATTGCCAGGTCATCCCCGGGGAGGAAGCGTCCAGCCTAGGAGCTTCCCACCAGCCTGTTTACAGGAAATGCAGGACGAGGGCTGGGCTCTGGTGGGAGGCAGCAAGGTGGAGAGAGGGGAGGACAGATAGAACGAAGTGGGAAGAAGGGGGTCACCGAGGTGGGGTGGAGGCTCGCAGACTTTCCCTTGAATAGCAGAACGAGGTGTGGTGCAGTCAGGAATGTCAGGTCCGATGTTATTGTTGTTCCAGTTTATCAAGACCATCCCCAGACTCTCGGCATCTTGGCCCAAAGTATAGCAGCATTAAGGATGAATCAACCAGAAGTGAACAGGAGTTATAATGCTGTTCTATATACAGATGGAAGGAATTGCAACCAATTACGATGTGGAAATATTAATAACCTCAACCTTCCCTCACATCACAGGGAAGACAGCAGCAATACAGCAAGTGTTCTTCTCACAGTTTCAGCTACACAACAGCCACAGGCTATATGTAATCGTCCTCTCTAAAAACAGAAAAACAGCTATTTAGCACTGCTCCCACACTCTTAATCCTCCCATTAGTATCCCAGTCTTGAATAGTTAGCAAGCTAATGAAGCTTTTCCTTTGGTCCTATTTCTTGTAATAGTGCCATTAGGAGAGGGAAAAGGCCTGTCTCATTGGTCCAAATATATACTTTAACACTCAGCGTTTAGCTCAATTGAATTACATATTACAAGCATCGCCAAATTCGCAGCAGATTGGTGGAATATCGGCCGTTTAGCAGAGAGCCATTGTGTCTTCCTCGGAATTTGACACAGTAGATTTAACTTTGTCGCATTAACAGGGGACATTGCAGTCGGCTGGCGTAATAGCATTGCCTTAATGGTCTTGTGAAAGGCCTAATGAATTAGTATATTACAAAACTCATATTTGCTGGTTTAAATATGGTAATGGCATTTATGTATTTAGTTGGTTGAAGTTTAAATTTGGCATGCCACCGTTTAGAGTAAAAATAGGGCAAAATGGGCTGTCAGTATATTTTAAATCAGCAGTCATTGTGTGTGTGTGTGTGTGTGTGCCTTTCACATTTTCTTGTTTGGGAAACGGCTCTTGGCCAGTGTAAAGTATCCATAACGCACACAGAGGGTTTGTTTACAAAGATTGTTCTGCCGTTCAAGGTTGAAGGTGAAAAGGTGAAGGTGAGAGTTTGTCTTGGATGTTTGAAGTAATTGATCTCACTTTGAGCTTAGGAGCTATCCATTCCCCCACCATTTCTCTTTCTTCACAGCATCACCAACGCAATCCAGGCTGACCTGTCTTCTCTAAGGTCACCAGGCTGGAGGTGCTTTCGCCAGCCAAACCAGTGAGGTCAATTGGTGTCTGTGTGTGCACGTGTGTGTGTGAGTGACTGAGTATGTGTAAGTGAACGGAGTTAAAGTCCAGGGGGATACCTCTTTTAACCTTTGGTCTACTCTCAGTTTGCGCTGAGGGCTGTTTGAGGCATCAATAAAAACACTGATTAAAGGAATGCATGTGAGAATCTATCTCACATGCATTCCTCCTTCACTGTGTCACTGAAGGAGGATCATGCTTGAATTTGGTGGGGTGAAGAAAACAGTAGTGTGAGTGGAGACCTGAGTGAGGCAGGCAGACAAACAGAGAGGTCAAGAACCGGATGCACAGAGACACAAGGTCAGCTAGCAATAACTATTAACACTTGTGAATGTCTACTTGGACTTAACTTTAGTAACACATAAGTGTGGCAGAGACTGGAGGGAACAGCCTGGCTAGAAATGTTGCAGACTAATGAACCTCAGGTCTGTGGGAGGATTGGCAGCAGGCCGTGTAAATGGCATGCCACACCAAGAACAAACAGCAGACCAAACAAAAGCATTACACACAGCAGCAAATGCAAGTAATGAGGAAAAGGTACAAGGAAAGATCAGGTCATTTACATTTTCTCCAACAGGTCCAATTCAAGGTCACACAGGGTCAGACAATGATTCACACTCAATGTCATTTAAGAATCACAGATTAAATATTACTTGATAGTTCGATTAAAGTGTGTGTTTTTCCAGCTCACAGCAGTATTTTGAACTGCGTGTTTCACAGTGTATCTAGTCAGGTTAGGTAAATGTGGCCAATCACACAATGCTAGGGGGAGACGTTTGTCTCCAGAGCTTTGTGGCTGATGTGACAGGAGGCAGGTCTGCGATCCCTCCCAGTCAGCTACTGTCTTGAAGCAACATTGGTGCACTAAGACAGCATTAAAATGGCAATAAGACAGAAAATAGATAGATCTGAAACTTCCTCCACAGATAGTGATGTAGTTGCTTCACAACAGCGATTTAACAGCAACTCAGCAATCTTGTTCTTACATGGGAATATAACCAGAATACAAGCAGTTGGCAACCAGTGGAATCGAGTCCTCCAGTGTAAAGAGGCAAGTTTTCACACCTGTAGTTCATTTACTCTGGTCCCAGTAGTCTTTTCATCTCATACATAGTTGCTATCCTGTACAGACCTGTACACACCTATAGTGCCTTGCTGCATCCCAGAATACAAAGTATTCATGGCTATGGGAAGTTTTTTAGCTATGCTTGCAGCGCATACCTGGTAGTTGGTTCGACTGAAGGTACGATCATGTTCACATCATAAACAAAGCGCTCTGGAGTTCGTTTAGAACCGCACCAAGACCACCTCCACCAAAGGGTCTCAGTGCCATTGTTTCGTTCCGCACCCAAGTGCGACTACCGTGTTCACATCTGCACAAACAGACTGTACCAACGAGGAAACTAAACCAGAGTTTGATTTAAACTGACTGAATACTTACTCAACCAGGCAACCAGTGCAGTTGCCTTGTGATTACACCCAGAGGTTCACCATGCCTCAACCTCTGGGTCAGCAGTTGGTCCTTGTAACTGCTTTCATTTATCTCAAACAACAAAATAATTCAATGTGATCACCAGGAAACCACCAATTTTTCCTAGTCACAAGGAGGTTGCCATCCCACTTTTACTCTGAGGTCAAGTGAGGTAATAAAGAGCAAAAAGGTTGTGGTGTGAGAATTGTTCAGACACACCATTTTTAAACTTTTAGGTCTAAGAAATGAAAATATTTGAAGATGTTTACCAGTGCTAAGCTTCTGTCACAAAGTTCTGAAGGTAAACTTTACCCCAGTTATGATTTTTTTTTTTCAGCATAATGGTTAAAATAATAAAATGAAACCTAAATGCAAAACAGCTCTTACTTATATTCCACCTTGAGTCATTACCAGGAGTAAAAACTGATCAACATGATCAGTTTTTACTCCTGGGTTAAAATTCTGAACTTTGCTATGCTGCAATTGTTGAGTAATGTAATGTGATTTCCAGTGTCTGCCAAGAACAGCACTGAGGTTTGTTTAGGCCACCATGACTGAGACTCCTGTAGCTATTAGTGAGTGCCAGCAAGTGTTCACATTCAGGGTCATTTTTTAAATGCTAATTAAAGCTGTGTTCTTGTAGTCATGCATGAGGCTCAGTGACTGTGACAAAAATGAGATCTTGGCTCTACTAATAGTGTGAGAGTATATTTTGTGAACTGATTTATTTTCTAGTCACTTAAACTCATGTATATTGAGGTGCTTTTTATTTAATATTAAGTAGAGCTCACTAACATGAGTTAGAATTTAAAGTGTAGTAATGTGTGTTTCATCAGAGCACAGGCAGTACTCCCAGCACCTATTATACCTGTCCTATACATGTCATACTGCTGCTCTGCCAGTAACTGTTACTCAGGTATCTTACTGACAGTGTGACTGTTAGGATACTGAATGGGTCTTAATGGGCCAGAGGGCATTAATAATTAGCACAGATTGCATTTAAAGGGATTAAATGTGAAGTGACCTACAACGTGCCCCTCTCAGGTGTAGAAGCTCACTAAAGGATTACCGGCGCACATACACAAACGTGCCATCTGTGAAGAGCACAAATCAGGAAAGGGATTACAGTATCCCTCTGGAGGGCTCCATATGAGGACAGAAATGCTTAGAGATGCACACAGGAAAAAGAAAAACCCACAATTACAGGGAGTTTGCAGTAATCCTTAGTGTTTTAAAGGAAGCCCCATTAGAATACGGTGGCTTTTTACAGTAAATGTGCTAAATGCGTCCTCTGTGCTACCTTGAAATCCCAGTTGAATATATTCAGCATCTTCCTGGTTAAGATTTGCTCTTATGATAAAGCCTCTCATCAAACTAGATAATTCATATGTCATATTTCATTACCAGTGCTGCCTTGCTGCTTTCATACTTTTTTCTCCCCCTGGCAGTGCCTACACAGAGCCTTTCCCAATGAACCCCGTCTCTGCTGGGCTGTCAGCGGATGAGGACCACGGGCGTACCTCTGAGGAGGAAGAGGGGGCAGTAGAGCAGGGTTATGAACGGCAGGTGAGTGGTGGTGGGATGTGAAAACGAGTGAAAGCGAGAGCGAAAGTGGTTTATTTAGCCCCATGACCTGCTAATTGGTTTAGTAACTCTAGATGAACAGCTGAAGTGCTGCTTTATTTTGTTGACAGTGCTAGATTTGAATTATCAGACCTTTGACAAAAGTAAAAACGAAAAATGAGGGGTAAACAATTTCTGTATAGTAGAAAACAGACATTTTACAGTAGCTCAAAGATGGACCCCACCCATCCTGCTGCTATCACAATTGCATCAGCCCCCTGCTCTCGTTATGTGACACTCATTTCCTTGTTCTCCCTTTCTTCAAAGAAAAGCCACAATAAATGAGAAGAGAATGCAACGAGGAAAAAAGTGAGGTTTTAGTTGTTGGCCCCAGGAACAGATTCATTTAATTGCATTTTGTTTTGGTTTTATTTCAAGGAAATGAGGATCGTGTGACTTTAATGCAGTATTTGTGAAATGCAGCACACAGGAACAAAAATAAGGCCGACAAGCACAGGAGCTGTACCGGTAAATCCCTAAAAGGCTCCGGTGTTATGCTTTGGCTCGGATGTTTTGTAGCCCTTTGATTAGCTTCTAAATCAATGGGCAGCACTGTTGTCACCACACACACACACACACACACACACACACACACACACACACACACACACACACACACAGGCTCTCATACATAATGCATCTCAATTTAAAAGTTACGTATTTTCAGGAAACCTTCACGTCTGCGCTGCAGCGTAATGAAATAATCAGTCTTATTTTGACAGCAGGAATCTACAAAAAAGTGGATCTGAGTTTTTGTCGGGCTCCTCGGCCGCCGCGTGGCTTGGCTGCGCATTAGCGTTCGAGAGCAGTAAGTGTCCACAGAGAGCCTTTAAACATGCACCGTGTTCATTCGTCTCCCGCCGTTCTCCCTCCCTGTCACGCAGATTGATGGCCGATCCCGAGCGTTCTACATCGCCAAAGAGCTCGTCGACTCAGAGAGACTGTGAGTTGCCCGCACTTGTGGATTCCTCCAATTTGAGCCACATCTCTTCCACGTCATCACAAGCATCGTCCTCTATCGACATCTAATTTATTTTTTAATACAATATTGTTATTTTTATGCCCCCGCCCCCCGTTTTGCTCTCCATTTCCATCCAACTGCATCCCCGCCTTCTTCTCCCTCGTTCATCAAGCTGCATGCAGAGTAACTGACAGCCAATTACACAAGTGTCTTTCACCAGTCTCGCTCCTGCCCTGCTGCCCACTTAACCATTCCACTGATGTAGTTTTTCCATCATGCATAATTTAAATAATTAAATGAGTCCCATGGAAAAAAAAGAACTTAGTTGTGTAGAAGGTTGTAAATTCCTCCCCACAGTTTAATTAGATCTAATGCTCCTCTTCTCTTCTTGTTTTCAGACACATCAGCAGCCTGAAGCACCTTCAGGAGGTAAGAGGACATTCACCGGCACACGCCACAAAAGTGTCACACAGGCTTAAAATCTCTCCTGCTTGAAGGCCTATTAAACTGTCTTGATAACATCATATCCTGTGTGTCTGCTCCCCAGTCTCTGTCTCCTTTTTCTCACCTCCTCACCCCCCTCCACCTTTGTATGGGTCCGTTCAGGTTTATCAGTGTTGTTGCAGCAAGATCTACTTCCTGATTCTGACAAAGTTGACATGTAGTACTCTGGCGTGGTCAGTTGTAAGATGACGCAGCGTTCCTAATGATGCCGTCCTTGCGTCCTTACTCATCTGACACTGTGTGCGTGCACACGCCCACCCTCGAATGGCAATCTGCCACCTGAAGGTCACGAAAAAAAAAAAAAAAAAACAAAGCAGGAGGGTCCTTTTTTATATTTTGCGCGCACCTCAAGTTCCTCGTGACTGTGTTGTGTCATCCAGTGGAGAATTTCCCTCTCATTAGAGGAACAAGTAAAGTTATTGTTGGACAGAGGATTTGAAAGTGAGCCGTGATGAGCCAGAGGGCGGCCACGCATCGCAGCCAACTGTTGTCACCTCTTCCCATCGTTTCTCACTCACTGCCTGTCATAACAAGAGCACATCCCCGCAGAGGTACAAACAAAGAAGGATATTTGACACCTAAAATGACCTTTAGTGACAACTTTTATTTAATTCACCTTTTTTTTTAAAAGAACTCGTGCATTAGAAGTGAAAACACGGTGTGGAGAAGTGGCTATTAAGGTGATGGTTGCCAGTACAAATCTGACAGGTAGAGTCATTGAAGCCGGGGAAGCCCATCAGTCAGCCTGTACCTTCTAACCTTGAATAAGGTCATAACCTGAATTTCTTATGTGTGGCCCTTCACCATGATTTATGAACGCCTGCCGTGAGTGCACCGTAGCAGCTTTGCGTAATGGCTAATTTGATGCCATTAAACAGCAACTAATATAAATATTATGCAATGGGCCCAACTCATTATCATATATCTGCAGTCTCATCATGATCTTCAGTCATACTAATTAGCAGGATGTGTGGCAAAGTGCAGGCAGAGACATATGCTGGACATCAGTGCATCAGCGATGAGACGTTTCAGCAAGTAATTAATGAACATTTTTCTTCTATGTAAATTATTATTATGTTACCTGAAATTGCCATTTAATAGACACCGAGTAACCTCGCATTCCTCCTCAGTGTCACCACACCACCTTTTCTGACACCTTTCAGAGGTGACATTGAGGCTTTTCAGGTTTTTAATCATGCATTTGCATAATGCATGGGGGTCTTGTTATTCTTCAGACTTCAGAAATGTGGTCTTTTGAGATATCAGTCACTGTTTTTATGCAGGCTGATCTCATAATTAGAATGAAACAGAGATATTCCAGCGGCGGAACGCTCCAGCGGCACAACATGTACAAACACAGTCTGGGAAAAAAAACAAGGCGCAGCGTAAAGTGAGAGGCACATGAGCTATTGTTCCATTGTTTGATAAGGAATAACAAGAACACAAAGAATTTCCAGGACCGTGCCTCCACATAGGAAGGGAGGCTGTGCTCCTCTTCTATGACTTTCCCCCATAACTGCTTCAGCATATGAAGCCCGGGCTTATTATTATTATCATTATTTTTATATATTTTTTTCTCATTTATGACTTGCTGACCTCTGAACAGATTCTCTGTGCCGAATTATCACTGAGCATGACTGGCTGCTCAGCCGAGTGCTTAACGTGGTGCTTGTTGACCTGCTTTACGTGAGGAAAATTGAGAGAAGGTTGCAAGTTAATGGGCAAAAAAACAAACAAAAAAAAAAGCTGGGTAAAGCTCATTCATCCATGGATCTGAGGGAGGGTGTCTGTGTTTGTGTGCGTGTAGAGGAATTTGACCTGAACCGTAAAAGCAGGTGTGAGAAGTGATGAATGTTAACTCGCACCAAGATCGATTGTGTGTGATGGACGGCGTGAAGCGAAGCGCCCGGTGTCACCACGTTATCAGACGGGTCTGTGGGACATCTCTGTTTGTTTTATGGCTGCGCTTTACCCAGAACAGGAATTGATGCACTTCTACCTCACAGACTCACCTCACCTTTATAGACAGTAGTTTCACACAAAGCTTTGCTTATGAAGGAAACTGATATTTTTTAACCAGTGTTGGCAGCTCCAAATGATTCACCTACTTATTCGCTGAGTAGATAAATTACCTCTGATCTTGGTTTTCCCTGCCATAACTCCTCATATTCATCCTTTTAGTCACTGACGCCGCAGCTATAACTACATATTGCACATTATTTATGTGAGCGAATGGATTTAAGGGACCCTAATTCACTGTATATTAGTGTACACTTAGAAATTAAAAGCTATGAGCTATGTACAGAATAAGAGTGTATCATTAAGTAAGGTCATTACGCAACAGCACCTGGATCACAGCTCTTGTGCAAGCAAGGCCACTTTTCCTGAATGCCTGGACAAAGACCAAAGTAATGAGATGATACGAGGGGAGGGCAGCAGGAAGGATGTTAAGGAGGATCTGACCTTCCTTCCATTTTTCTCCTGGTTCCTCATTCCTCTGTACCTTTCATTTCTCCTGCCTACTCACACCCCTTCCCCCCAACCACCTACTTCCTTCTTCAAGCTTCTCGACAAATTCCTCCATTCCTGTAAAATAGTCTGATGTCAGATGTCTATTCATATTAATGTACAGAATTCACCTGCTTGCTGCTACTACTGCACATTCACCCAATGTATATACTATATATATGTGTATATATATATGTATATATATATATGTTATATATATGTATATATATATATATATATATATATATATATATATATGTTATTCCTCTACACCCCCCCCCCCCCCCCCAATTTTTGCACATGTCGAGGAGCGTGTCAGGTTACATTTCACTGTGTGTTATACTTGTATAACTATGCATGTGACAAATAAAGAACCTTGAACCTTGAATTTCTTCTTAAATAAAAGAACAACAACTAAAAAACGCTCTTCTCACTAATCCTGTTTTCCCTCTCTTATGCAGGACTTTAGGTCAGCAGTGAGTGAGGCGATGGATGAGGAAGGAGAGCCAGTGCTGGAGGAGCAGAGGCTTGGGGAAATACTGGGAGTGCTGCCTGAGGTGTACACCCTGCACAGCAGCATCTTTACTGAGCTGGAAGAGCGTATTAGTCAATGGTAAGAAGAGAGAAACTGTAGAAACTTTTACAGTCGTGTTAATTTACTGTCCACTGAGACTCTAATAATCACTCTGAAACATTCAAACACCACTCAGGCCTCCGGCCTCTGGGCCTGCGGCTCGGTTCACTCTGGCACAGCTGGTGCCGGCATAGCCAGCGGGCACGCCGGTGCAGCCCCCTCTAGCTTCTGCTCGGTGGCTACTGGGTGACGCCTCGTCTGGGGATCCTCAGCCCTTCCCATGAGGGTGGCACGGATGCCCCTCCGGTGGTCCTCCTTGGGCTCTCGCACTCTGGGGCCTCTGGATGTCTGGGGCCTGGATCTCCTCCATGCCTGCTTCATGCCCTGGGGGACGGGGCTATGGCTCTACATCCTCTTGCAGACCATTACATGTGGAAACCATTTGAATACAAGCGCGCTGATCCACACAGGTGTGCACACGCGTGTTCACTGTCTCGTAGACTTAAATTACACCTTTCTTGGCTGCTACTTCAAAGCACATTGTGCGCTGTCTGTCCTGCGTGCTGCACAACAACATTGAATATTTCAGTATTTACTGCTGTTTACACTTAGCTAGATTAATGCGATGGTGTTGTGTTTAGTATGTTGCTTTGGTGTTTTTTTTGCTTGTTTTCTATTCTTTTCTCTCAACAGGTGATCCAGGAGATTTTTTTTTCTCCCCCCCTTTCTCACTGTCCCTCTCCCCTTCTGTTTTTCTTTTCCTTCCTCTTTCTTTCTCCCTTTCCTATCCCTCACTCATGTCTGTCCCGTCTGTAACAACTGAAAATAAAATAAAATAAATAATAAAAACAAAGGTCGATCAAATGGACCAATACGGCAATGCCACGATGATCCATTTGGCAAAATAAATCCATTGGGTATCCTTGTTGGTCTTCAGACAACAATTCTGATGGCTAAAGAACCAAATGGGACAGGCAAAAAAAAAAAAAAAAAAACACCATTCTAAAAGGCCAGTTATAATCGTTTCATTACAGAGGGGTTGTTCCTCAACCAAAGGTAGCACCTGTTACCTGCTGCTAAGCATAGATCTATGTTCTTCTACGGTCTGCTGCATCCTGATTTCTGGAAAAAAAAACTGCATTAATTTCTTTAGCCAAGATGGAAAGAGCGATGATGGGCTCATGTTGATACACTAAGTTTAAGCTGCAACTACAACGGATATATTAATTGCTCATTAAAGGTTCTCAAACATCCCGATGAGAAATGTGTGGCTTGAGTAACTGAAGCGCTGCTGGAATAAAGTTCATGTCGAGTTTGAGCTCAGCTGACAGACTTTGGATGTTTGTGTGGGACTCTTTCATTAACAAGAAAATGACTTGGAGTGATTAAAGAGCATGCACTTAATCGCTGATTTTATCCACTGTGAAGGGAGGAGAGTCCAAAAGTTGCAGATGTGATCTTGTCACGTCGGGACAACTTCAGCGCGTTTGACACCTACATCTCCGAGTACGACCGCAGCATGTCTTTGCTCGAGGAGAGCTGCAGGAAAAACCCGGCTTTCGCCAAAATCGTCAAGACGTTTGAGGTAAGACACTGAACAGACTGACTAAAATGCATACACATAGTAAAGACAGCTCTTTGTCGTGCTTCCTGCCAACTTTCTCTTTCTGTTGCAATCTTTCCTTTGTTTTCTTGTTTCTGCAAGCTTGGGTTCAGAAACATGATAAAAATGATCCCATCCATCCATTCGCTTCCGCTTATCCTTTTCAGGGTCGCGGGGGGGGGGGGTGGGGGAGCCTATCCCAGCTGTCTTAGGGCGAGAGGCAGGGTACACCCTGGACAGGTCTCCAGTCTGTCACAGGGCTAACACATAGACAACCATTCGCACTCACATTCACAGCTATGGGCAATTTAGCGTTTTTCAATTAACCTATCCCCACTAAGTGCATGTCTATGGACTGTGGGAGGAAGCCGGAGCACCCAGGGAGAACCCACGCAAACACGGGGAGAAAACCCTGGCCTGATGGTGGAATTGAACTCACTGAACTTCTTGCTGTGAGGCAACAGTGCTAACAACCTTGTCACCGTGCTGCCTTCACTAAAAATGATCCAGTATTTTTTTTAAAACATAAACAAAAGTAAAATCTCAGGTTTACTTTAAATATTCATGGAGGGAAAGTAAATCAGGGTGCAGAAATCAAACCTAGTGTTTCCCCTGGTGCTTACTTTACAGCTCTCTGCTTTTATTTTTGTCACCCAGCTTCCACAGGGAGACGCTGGCCTTTCTAAGCCCCCTCTATCCCCTCTCTTTTTCATCTAACTGACCTTTCTGCTGCCATGCTCGCATATTCTATACCCACTCCACAGCAAATACTCATTGTTTTGCCAGCGTGTCTCTTCATCCAGGAGGTTGGATTTGGGTGAAGGGATCAGCAAAGGCTCAGTCTAATAGGATCTGTGGTCTAATTTCATCACTGTTTTCAAAAAATTGTACGCATGGTCCGCTTAATAATCCTTACTTTGTGCTCCTGCTGAATATGAACATGTACAGCTTGAGCGGGTAACAACCACGACTGACATATTTTGAGTAAGACGCAGTATATTAAGAAAGCATATAGATAAACCCACATACACAGCATTCAAATGATTGAGTCTTTATATAAGCCTCATCTGCCTCTGGTTTCATCAGAGTACAGATCCTTAGAAAGCACTGCCTCATGTTACCTATTCAGCTCAGCTCCTCTGTAACCAAATGCACGCGTCACCAGCTCCATGCCGTGTGCTGATTCGCCGTGAGTGCCTGACACAATGCTTCCGAGCATTTGTGGTTTGATAAGAAAAATGAATGGACAAGGCACCAACTGTCTTCGCTCATGAATATTCAACAGCAGCTGCCTCTTCCCAGAAAGAAAAACTTTGGCTCTGTCCGATCAAATATAAATAGGGGGGAGCGGAGTTGAGAAATGACTCGCAGCCACGGACAGTAAACACCGACCTTTCGTAATCTTGCGACATGTTTCCACACTTGGACAAGCTCGGCTCTAAATATCCTTGATCAAAGTCAATTACGTGCCTCAACATGAAGGGGCTATAAGCTCCTTTTCTCACATCGTAAACTGCTGCTTACCCGGAATATATGCCGTGAATGGCTTGATTGGTCTGAATGATTTGTGTGGGGTTGGCCTTACATCTCCGAAAGTATCACCCGGAGTGGCAGTCGCTATTAAATTCTCCTGGGAGGATCGCTCCAGCTGTCACTGTATATTCAACCTGCATTTACTTTTCCCTTATTACATATAAGCATGTAACCTGGAGTCTGTCCTTCCCACAGTCCCACACCAGGGCATTATGTGTGGGTGATGAATGCTGTGCTGTACCAAAGGACTGCTTTGGGAGTTACATGGTGATTGTGACCCCACTGTAATCAGGAGGAAAGAGGGCTGAGGGAGAGCAAAGACAATCATACAGGCACACTGTACCTGCTCCTGCTCCTGAGAGATGCTGTGTTGTTGTTTAATACTGGTTGTGTGGCACATCTCAAGTCATTATACCTACAAAAAAGCACAAGCATTGACTTGGGTAATTGTACTCACAGCTTGCTGTTCTTTTTTCTGCATTTAAAAATAGTCAATCTTCATTAGATCTGGCTATTTTCAGTGCTTACCTCCCCTCAACACCTCCGTTTCCTTTTTTCCACTCTCCCGGCCAATTGCTTTTTTAATGCCACAAGCCAAAGTGCTGCAGCATAAGTGCTAGCAATTTCATTGTGGATGTGGTGATGACAGTGATAAAGTAGCCACAGACCCTGATCAGATCACTGCTCGACCCTTACAGGATTACAGTCTCCTCTGGACGGCCAGTGTTGCTCGTTTACCACGTGAGCCAACACAGCGTGGTGTGCTTGTGTGTTACCCATTACCTCTGTTACCAATTCATTTGTGTCCCTTCATGTGTGTGTCTGATTGTCTTTGCAGGGCGATTGTCATTCACAAATTGCATGGATGTCATTCAACTGCAAACACTTCAGAAATCTCCTTCCACAGCACTTCGGGTTGGATTAGTATTCATGCGGTAGCGTAGATGTGTGTAAACGCTGCGTGTTTCCTCCTGTGCCAGAAGCCTAGGGGGACAGTGGGAGGCTGTGCAGCAGGTGGACAGAGAGCGATAGGGGGAAGAGAGAGCGATGGAGTGAAATCCTTGTAAAGGCAGCTGGGCAATGAGGCAGACAGAAGCTAATTAGAGCCACAGCCTCCTTTACAACTCCCCAATTAGATCAGTTCTGTGTGCAGGCAGCAAATCAGCTGGCCGTGACAGAGTGTGAGAGGTGTGGGGCTTCTTTTTTTTTATCTCTGCGTTTCTGTGGAGGTGTTTATTTGCCAGCACAATGCATCGCACATTCGCTCCTCTCTCCCCCTTCGTTTGGTCTCACCCAAACAAACTGCAGGCTAATTACCATCTCTCGAAAGCTACTTCCTCTTTACAAGTGTCAATTGGATGACAATTTACAAGCAACACTTGAGTGGAGCGGATGCTCTGAAAACAGAATGGAGAGCTAGTTATTATTGTTCTCAATGCATCATGCAGTGATCAGTGGGAGAGGAGGAAAGAAGGAAGGCAGAAAAGTAAAGGCTGAAGCTGAGGGGTAAAAAAAACCAACCACACTTTCATACACGGAAACCTTAGGAGTAGGTGAGTGGACGTCACTAGAAGAGGCCTCAGCTTTCTGTTACTTTTTGACTCCTGCAATTCAGATAATGAAGACAAAGCGGTGTGTTTAAGTCATATCGCATCCCTCCCCTTTTAGAGCCCCAATCAGCGTTATCTCATCACCAACCACGGCCTGGGTGTACGTGGGAAGGGATCCATCATTTGCACACTGCACGCACGTGTGAATGCGTCTGAAATTGGATGATAGAGCTGCTGTTTGTGTCTGCGTGGGCTCCTGTGTGTGCATGAGTGTGTATGCGTTTGTGTGGTGTAAATAAGATGAAGATGCTGTTTCCCGCAGGGTGCTATCTGTGCCTCGCTAATGAAGGATGGGACTTCATTGGATTAGAAAAAAAACTCTGTGTGTGTGTGTGTGTGTGTGTGTGTGTGTGTGTGTGTGTGTGTACACAGACAGTACACAGACCCCCACTGCTTCTCCACCGCTTAGGGCATAAATACCTGTCAGAGACAATTAGATCCTGATTGATTTTCTAACGCTCTCTCTGATTGTGCCACTTTTTGTCCCCTTTCACCTGCAAATGACTGCACCAGCAGAAGAATGGGAGTCGCTTCAGGTTTTTATACACTGGTGGAAAAGATGTTTTAAGGTCATCCTGTCCCATAGGTTTCCTTTGGTCACTTGTGCCCTTGACTTGCAACACTGACTAATAGTGGTTAACCTTATTTGGGAGCCAGAGAAGCGGCTCTTTGTGTGTAGCTCAGGGGCACCGTTGCACTCTTATGTGGGTGAGATCTTTTGTGGGAGAAGGTATTTAATTTCACAATAATTTTGTTCTGCGGAAATAATATGTCTGCAGTGTACAATTCAACAAATGACCCCTAATAAAAACTTTTCCATGTAGACTAGTCATGGATGATCTTTTACAAGCCTCTAAAATTTCCAATATGTGTGTGTGTGTCTGTGCAGACAAGAAGCCCAGAAGAAGCAGAAGTCCCACTGAAACACCAGCTGCTGCAGGTTATAGTGAGAGTGCTTCAATACCGCATGCTACTCACAGGTAACACATAAACGCACATATGCACATATTTAATTGTAAGACAAAGTGTTATTTATGCTTAACATGAGCTGTTGTTTCCACTTGGAGCAATTATGTGGCAGCTTAACCAGCCAGGTTTGCTGACATCAGCTAACAGTAGCCACTCAGCATAGTGTCGTGCATCCCAGGAGTTATACTGGGCTGGGGCTGTCTGGGGTCCACCACTCATTTTCAACAGTGTGTATTTTTGCAAAAGTTGGACTTAAAGATACAGTTTCATTTGTACCACTAGTTATGGCCAGACAACTGTAGATGCTTCACACCTGCAAATTCAGATTTAACCTTGTTTTACCTTGTCTTGTTTTCATATCTTCTCTCTGATTTCTCCAGATTACCTGAACAACCTCTCTCCTGATTCCAAAGAATACGAGGACACTCAGGGTAAATCTGCATGCTTTGTGCTGACACACGCGTGCACACTTGCACGCAGCTGTATCGGTGCCTGGCTGTTGTGTCAGAGCCAATGAGACGGTTCCAAGTTCCAACACTCTCTCTTTTTCTTTCTCTGTTTGTGTTGCAGCTGCCTTGGTGATTGTGTCCGAGGTAGCTGACCAGGCCAACGACAATCTGAAACAGGGGGTGAGTCTCTGAGTCAGGATACACCCCGCGAGTTTACATTCAGACTGTGTAGCCCCTGTTGAGTTTGACATATTCACAGCCCACCGTTGCGGTTGCTGCGTCTTTATTCTGCGTGGCAATGAAAGAACAATTTTCAAGCGTGACAAGATTAGACAGCTGAGGTTTTTCTCCCACGTGAATCCTTCTTCCAAACGACTTGCAGGAGTGAAGGGGAGCTCTGTTCTTCTTTTTTTGGCATTTAGCTTGTTGATTTACGCAAGAGGCAAGGAAAGATGATGTCATCAGAAAGTCCCAGGTGTTTATTACAAAGGGAGCACTGTAAAGGGTGAATATGACCCCCCCACCCTCACACACACACACACACACACACACACACACACACACACACACACACACACACACACACACACACACACACACACACACACACACACAC
>NW_024582812.1:338118-341155 GCF_018398535.1 Haplochromis burtoni
ACACACACACACACACACACACACACACACACACACACACACACACACACACACACACACACACACACACACACACACACACACACACAAATTATCTCTTCATGGAGATAATTATAAGGGAGGGAATGGTTTGTGAATGAACTGGCAACCCCACCTCACTGCTGAGCTCCCATGTGGCTCTTTGGCTTACCTCCTCTGTTTATCACACTTTTTTTCTCATTTGTGCGCAAGCCCTGACACACACACATACACACAGAGACTGACAGACGGTGGTAGCACATCTCTCTTTGGGCATGAAAGGGAGGGAGTCGGAAAGGGATGTGATACTAAAAATGTGAGGGATGGCAGACACAGAGAAACAGGGATGGTTCAGTTCTTTGTCTTCTCTTCCATCAATCACTAGATAATCTCTCTCTCGCTAACTTCCTGCTTCTCTTCTTCTGCAGGAAAACTTGTTGCGTCTGGTCCACATTGAATACAGCGTGAAAGGGAAGAGGGACCTTCTGAAACCTGGAAGGGTGAGCATCGTGTAGTTCTGTCTGACAGCGTTACTGCTGCACTGTCAAAAACAAAGCAACACCAAAATCTGAATGCCAGATCTCTGAGGTCACTTTGAAAGCATAAAAAGACTGGTCATGTGTTTACGTAATGTTGTAAGGATTAGTTAACAACATTACATCAACCTAACATGCAAAGCTTTTATACTGTTTCTTTTGGCAGATGTTTGTCAAAGAGGGCACACTCATGAAGGTCTCCAGGAAAAGTAGGCAACCTCGGCACCTGTTTCTGGTAATGGCATTACATCGGACACTACTGGTGTTAAAGCTTAAAAGTATTTCACTATTTTGTTTCTTCAGTAGTTTGAAATGGTCTAATATTAGCTGTGATTAGCCTAGCTTATCTTTAAAAAAGGCTAATCATAGGAAAGATTAAAGGAAATGTGGTGGACAAACTGTGCAATGTAAACACTCGTAACATGGTGGAAGGTTGTTTCTCCCATCTCTTCTTTTTATGTATTAGCCTTATTAACCTTTGCTGAAAGACTGGTAAATATCTAATATCAGCCAATAGTTTTACCTCACCAATAAATCAGTTGGGTGCCAATCTTTGTTCAAAGTAGCGTATTTAATATTTATCCTGAGTGACTTAATCAAACATTTGGCTATAGCTTGACCTTTCTTTCAAGTGCTTTTTGCATTATTTCACACACGTTTACCAAAACAAAGCCTCGTGATTTCAGTATCTTTGGAAAGTGCCATCTCAGTTAGAGTTCAAAAGAAACTCGTGTGGTTTTAAGCAAGGTGTGGATGGACAGCACGAGGACAGAAAACACCTGCAGTGTTATTTAGGTAATGTTAAAATGAATGCTGGCGTGGTCTGCAGAAAATGTGGAGGAATGTTGGACAGGGTTGTGCCACAAGTTAGGTGAGGTTTTGGGGAAGGGTGGGGGGCACAAGGCCAAGGCTGTAAGACCTCGACTAAACACCACACCCATCTAGCCAAGGGCCTCCCTCTCCACTCTCCTCCTCCCCCCTCCTCCCCTCCCAGGACTTGTTTTCCAGGGCCCCACTTCCTTACAGGATGTTTGGTGTGGGTCACTGGATGCCGACTTCCTGTGTATTGGGAGGGGACTGACAGCGAAGTGAAGGCCAGACACCCTGTAGAATGCAGGGAGGAGGGGTGGTGGTGCTACACAAACACATAATGTGAAATAGAGAAGTCCCATCTATTGTTTCATGTGCAATCAGTGCTGTCTCATGTTATGAATTTCCATGGGCAGCATATTTGCCATAGAGTGTTCCAGGTAGCATGTAACATTTGAGACACTCAGGATTCATTTTGTTCTCTTCCATCAGTCTCTTGCTGTTTTTAAACTGATAAGCTCTAGCTTGAAAATGTTAGTGGTTGATACTTGTAGGCTATTAGGACTATAAAGCTATTTGCTCCCTTGAAGCCAACAGCTCCAGAGGTTCAGGTGTTATTAATGGGAAACTGAAATACAAACGGCGCCGATGAAAGCAATCAACCACCTCTGTGACAGAGAGAAGCTGCACCCATGTCACAAGCCAGGGCTCACAAAAGAAAGAAAAGCAGGCTGAGTGAGTAAGAGGAGGGATTAAGAGGGAGGATGGAGATCTAGAGAGATGTCAGAGGGAAAGAGTAAAAGGGGGAGGTAAAGGAGGTGATGCTTTTAGGGAAGGAGATGAAATGCCACTGTCGAAAAAAGTAAATGTCTTGGTTGCTCAAGTGGATATAATTTGCGTCTCGTGGGTCATGTCTGTGAAATCTGTTAACTTGGCGCTTGCTTGGATTTCTGTGGAATGAGTAAATGAGCAGTGCAGGGTGGAGCAGAAGAGCTGCGGCGGCTCGAGCACAGAGGTCGTAGGCAGGGCTCGGGCTTGGCTATCATGCAGTGTTTTGTCTCCAGCCAGTCGTCCAATGAAATGCGTTACTGCTGCTGTTTGTGTTGTTGTTGTGGTGGTGAAGGAGGCCAGTTCCACCCAGCTCTGGTTCTCAGCGTAGCCTAAGAAGGCTGTGAAGGCGAGGGGAGGCCCGGAGTCCAGAGCAGGGTGGAGAATTCCTGGATGCTGCTTATAAGGCCCCAGCGGATGTTTAGAGCGCACATAAGGTGTGACCGATGATGTCATTTCTTTTGTCTGTGTTGTGAGAACACAATAGACTCTTGGTAAATTCAGGGGATTCAAATACCTCAGGTTTGACAGGAAAATAAACATTTTCCTTACAGTAATGCCTAATTTTGTTGTGTGCATACATGGGAATTCTGTGCTGACAGGATGCACAGAGGTGAGTGTGCTGTGAAAACACAGCCTAGTACTTAACCAGCTCTACCCTCGGTGCTGTTTTGGGCAGCTGTGGTGCTTAAGTTTATATAACACTACCACCTTGTGTTAGCAGGTGATATTACATCCCGAGTAAATAATTTTCTCATCAGGAGGAGAAACTGTAAAAATCTACAACGAATCAAAAGCTTAGTCAACAAATTAATCAGTTAATAAAAAATACTATGAATTAATTT
>NW_024582812.1:341175-355718 GCF_018398535.1 Haplochromis burtoni
TTTTTTTTTTTTTTTTTTTTTTTTTTTTAAATGTTGGCAGTTTCAGTAAATGTTGTGAGAATAAGCCATTATATCTCAAATAGTGAAATCTTTCTATACCTCTTATATTTTCTTTCCCTTTTCTCCTTCAGATGAACGACATAATGCTGTACACCTACCCTCAGCAGGATGGGAAATACAGGCTCAAGAACACACTGTCTCTGTCAGGGATGAAGGTACATGAACTTTTCCAAGTTTCATAAACACGTTTTGCTTTTTTGCTTTTTGCTGCACTGTGATCTGGTCTTGTTTGTCACACACAGGTGAGCAAACCCACGCTGGGCAATGTGCTGAACTGTCTTAAGATTGAGGTGTCCGACATCACTATTACACTCTCTGCCAGGTGAGCCGCTGACATTCAGAACTCTGATGTGAACAATGGCTGTCGTTTCCAAAGAAATCTACACATTCAGTCAGGCACATCAGGGGCATCAGGTGTGTTGTATTTCTGTATTTCTCTTCAGTTCTGTTGGAGAAAGGGAGGACTGGTTCCACACGCTAAGTCGAGCCATAGCGGACCACGCGGCGGGACTCTGCACATTTGGCGGGCCCTGCAGTGAGGTAGGAAAAATAACTTCAGTGTAACACAATACGATTTGTCATAGAAGAGAACTTTCATCTGAGTCAGAGTAAGAAAGGGTGCAGAATTAGCTAAGAGAAGGGTTTGATGATTCACTTTTTAAATAAATTACCATTTATAAGCCCTGTCTACTTATTATTGCTGGCAATAACTTGCAGTTCAACTTCTATGATATGTATTTGTCAGAAGATTCAATAAACTCTCTCAGCTTTGAACACAAAAAGACTTTTCTGGCAATTATTTTGTGGTTCAGGCTTTACAGGGTTAAGAGTTGAATTCTGAAAAAGCGAGCTTTATTCGTGCTGTAACATCTCAACATCGCTGTCCAATCAGGCCCGTGAGAAATTGTGGATGGCGCTGGGCGAGGCTGCACCTGTCCTCGTGCCAGTTTCTCATGTGATGATGTGCATGAACTGCACCTCCGACTTCAGCCTCACTCTCAGACGACACCACTGCAATGCGTGTGGCAAGGTCAGACCCAAAGTTTGCTCTCACTCGAACGTGGTTGGCGTTTAGCTGTAAACTTGTTTGGGGATATTGGGGACATAATCTTACCATACCTTACTGTTTCTTTGGAGATTTTCACTGTAGATGTATTACGATGTCACTGATGTGTCCGCACAGGTGGTGTGCCGGGCTTGTTCCAGAAACAGATATCCTCTGAAGTACCTCAAAGACAGACTGGCTAAAGTGTGCGATCACTGTTATGCCGAGCTCAGGAAAAGAGGTGAAGCTTAGCTTTCCTGGTGCCTGTTTCAAAACTCACTGTACAATGTAAACCTTATTATTTCCAGTTGTTTACCTCGATAAGGAAATGAGTTTGCATTTGCCTGCAGGTGGAAGTGTGTCAGCTGCCTGTGATAACTCCAGCCCTCGGACTCACCGGGCCAGTCGTCCCCTCTCCGCTGTCTTCCAGAGTCTGCAGCCGCCTAGTCTGTGGAAGTCCCGGAAGAGCATATCCCCTCTGACCCAGGTGAACTACTCGCTGCCTGTTATCTCTACCCTTTTTTCAAACCCTGATAACTATTTTATAAGCAAGAGAGTATTGCTTCTTATTACCAAAGTAACACAGACCACTGTGATATTTAGGCAAACCTTGTAAAAAAAATTCATATCCCACATACCCTTGTATTATTGGGGAAAGTAAAGATTATTCCCTGACCGGGAATCAAACCCGGGCCGCGGCGGTGAGAGCGCCGAATCCTAACCACTAGACCACCAGGGAGCTGTGTGAATGGAAGATGTCTGTGTGTACTGGCATCACTGGAATCTAGTCCAGCTGCTTCCTGCAGTGCACAAAAATTGCCACTAGGGTTCACATTACTTCGTACCCTTTCATTTGTCTTTACAGCTGCAACAAACAGCTGACTCATCATCCCTGTTATTAGAGTTTCTGAATGTCTAATAAATTACAATTATCTGCAGGTGTCACTTGGTGTGGAGGGCTCCACCATGAGTGGGAGTTTGCAGCGCAGGAAGAAGAGCAAAAGGAAGTGGAAGCGACTGTGGTTCCTCCTCAAAGACAAGGTGCTCTACACCTTCACAGCCAGTGAGGTGAGGGGGCACAGAGTCTCCCACACCAGCCCCAAACACATTCACACATTATCGCCACTCAAGCAAAGAAATATTCTTACTGCCTTTATCCAGCTCTTCTCGAGTGCATGACAGCTATTTAACTACATATCTACTTCTTTAACTTTTTCAGCCTCATGAGCAGAACACTTATTGACTAATAAAGGGAATCTCTGTGCTCTCTCTCCCTCCCTCTCTCTCTCTCTGTTTCTTTTGTCTTTTGTTTTCCTCAAAGCACGAGCAACTTATTAAGTTGTTGTTGCTGCTGACGGCCAGATTGGCATTTTTAACTTGTGCCTGCTTCCTTCAGGATAAAGTGGCTTCAGAGAGTCTGCCTCTGCAGGGCTTCACCGTCAAGCTGACTGAGAGGCCAGAGGGAGAAGAAAGCAGTAACGTATTCCATTTGTACCACAAGAAAACACTCTACTACACCTTCAAAGCAGATGATCAAAACACTGCTCGCAGGTCAGTGCAAATGCTTTTACAAGCACATTCATGGAGTGTCTTTTAAAAGCACATTCTCTGACAAGCAATCATAGCCAGACTACAGCAACAAGAGCTCTAAATCTTAATCACTGGACCACCAGGGAGCTGTAGCAAGGCATGTGTGGTATGTTAGACAGCAGGCAGTGAGCAGCTGATCTCCTGCAGTGCAGCATAATGTACTCTCCATGCATTCTTGCTTTCTCGTGTAAGATTGCTGCACTGACCGTTAACAAGTCTCCTGTCTTCTCTTAATGTTTGCACTCGTTTATCTGCATTTATGTCCTCTATTGCTGATCTGTTTTGGTAGAATGTGTGACTCAGTGAAGGCTGACAGCAAGCTTATTAATGCACTTTTTGTTTTAATAAATACGTGGCAGTTTGCAGCATCCCCATTTTACTGGCAAAGAGTGGAGGTGGCAGGCTGTGTTTGTTAAACTGGATTCGTTTCTCTTCCAACTGACTTTGAGATTTACAAAAGGCATCAATTATTATAATGGGCCATGACAATTTATTTGAATTCACTTGTTACTTACTGTCAGCCCTGTTTTGTAGGTTGTTGGGTTTTTTTGCTTATAAAAACAGTTCAAAAGAGTGCATATATATTTATTTTTGAAAAGCATTTGAGCAGGAGGTCTTCCAAGATTTAAACTGGATTCCTTTGAGGGGCTCCTGGGATGGGATGACATAAAAAGAAAAATAACTCCAAGGCACTTTCTTTTAAATATCAAATAAAATGGATTCATTCTCACAGCGCTCCGTGAAATCTGTTCTGACTCCCTAACGAAGATTTGCATCCTTTTTTTTTTTCTGCTTAAAGTTAAATATAAGCGTGTCACAACAATAAAAGAGAGCCTTTTTTAACATTTAAAGTTCATATTCTTATTGAACAAAGCGTGAATGTTATTTGGAGCGCCGCTGGATTTATACAGTCATGTAAAATAGTAAGCTTACCCTTATTAAGAGGGTAAGTAGCTATTGGGGACGGTGATTATCAAATGTGCTTGATTAACGGATCATCAGCGCACATGAGCACCTCTGTGAAAGCAGAAGTTTTGTCCTGGGAGTAACAGGCAAACCTTAATTGAGACTGGGTCATGCAATAGGACAATGATCTCAAGCACAGTTACAAATCTACAGCAGAATGACTGAAAAAGGAAAAAATCCGATCCGTGTCTTGCAAGAGCACAGACCTCAACCTGATTGAAATGCTCTGGTGGGACCTTAAGAGAGCTGTGCATATATGAATGCCAGTAAATCTCGATGAACTGAAGAAACTCTGTAAAGAAAAGTGGGCAAAATTCCTCCACAATGATGTGGAGAGGGATAAAGTCATAAATGATTACTTCAAGTTTTTGCTGATAAAAATGGCACTAAAAGTACTACTAGACTACTAATCATGTTTTTTTTTTTAGTGTTTCCACAGTAAAATAGTCTATTGAAATCAAAACAAGCTGATAAAGAGAATGAGCAGAAGGTGTACACGAGTGCAAATCATACAAACCTGTTAAATAAAAAAGACAAAGAAGCCGCTGAGTTTTATGATCTAGTTTGAAAGATTTAATTTGTTGATTATATTCCACGAAAAACAAAGTGGTTAATATTCATATTAACAATTTAGAATCATAATTATGAGAAAACAGAAAAACACACCTTGACCTCTGATCTGTGACATAAGCTGACTTTAAAATCCAGTCAAAAAAAAAAAGACAATGAGTTCGAAGGTCTAATGCTCCACTTCTTTGTGTTTCAGATGGGTCAATGCCATGGAGGAGGCCACTATTTTATAGCATCTGCTAAGTTAAATAAATGACGCATCCACTCCGTGACTGCAACAAAGCTACCTGCTGCATGTGAACTCAGTCCATCAGTAAGGATTCATCACATCAGGCCTTTTGTGGGATATTGAGTGACAATTCAAACACCTGGGAGATTTTTCCTCAAAGGAATTCTGCTGTATGGAAAAGAGCAGCAGAATCCTCGAGTCGGATTTCACAAGAGCCTTCAGGAGCAGCTCAGATACCTTAAATACGTCACCTGAGAGAAAAAATTGTATTTCTTCTGTTTTCACCTTTTTTTTTTTTGTTGCTTTTCTGGTGTATTTTACCCGACTTTCCACTGAACTGTTAAACCACTCTTTGTCTTCTGCAGGAGACGTCCTTTCATATCAGTTTCGTTGCAGTTATGCATGGTAACTGCAAAGACATGAAAAATAACCTTTGCTTCAGGGTAGTATGCATATCTTGTAAAGGGGGAACGGAGAGATACTTGGTATTCTGAATATATATTGTGAAGTATACGCTGCAGATACTGAAGTGAGTTAGATGATTTATCTGTATAAAAATTGTGATTCACGATGTCCCCAATAAGGGTTCATTTTAATCATCATAGTATGTGTACATTATTGTTCTTGTGGAGTTTTACACAGTTTTACTCTTGTGTTGAATCTGCAAAGTGAAGAAATGACCCTCGGCATGCCGTCCGCTCTAAAGCATTTGTCAAAGGATGAACAATTTTGAAGATACTTTGTATTTTTTAAAAGTCTTTTAGAAATTTTTCACACAGCTCTGAAGTGCCAGTTGCTTTCTTCCTGTTGAATGCAGTGCATTTTGCAAGTGATGATGAATGTGCCTCACTCTTTATGTTATCACAGTACTGTACGGAGGGACCTTGCTTTTTAATCTATTCTTACATATACTTTAACCTTATAGTATTTTTGAACAGGTCAGTTACTGTGCACTCACATAAGAACATGTTATTGTGCCATTTTTATGAGGGCCTTTTTTAATGCTGTATATATATGCTGCTAGATATAATCATACTTTGGCTGCTTTATTATACAAAAGCTTCTTAAAAATGCTGTCAAACTACCTTCATCCTCACAGTATTAGAGTGATCTCAGCCACTCGTGCCACAGGATTTCACTCATAATCAGATGCAGTTTCTCTTAAATAACCCATCCAATGGCATTATCTGTTCCTTTCAGAATGAAGATCCATCATCAGACAAGCAGCATGATATCAAAAGCACATGTTTGAGTACTGTTCAGCTTTTCTACCCGTTTCCTATAGCTCACACCTACAGTGTTACTATCGTTGTACCTCTATAGCATATACTGCATTGTAAATGTTTATGTATATAGATGCATATAAAAAAATAAACTACATTAAAAATGCTTACTTAGTGGGCGTTCGCTGTGCTGTGCTGCAGGCTTGTTTCTTTTTTGCATTATAATTGAGTATCAACAATAACGAGCGACTGTAAAATGATACCCACTGCAACAGCATAGTAACTTTTTGTATGTGTGTGTGGTTCTGGCTTTGCTGAGGTTAGTTACAAGCACAACAGCACTGGATGCTCAGAAATGGCTGTGCACTTCATCCTCTTCTCTCCGACAGAATCGTCTGTTGTATTATTAGGATTTATTCACGTCTTGTTGCTATGCATTGTGTGTTTTTTGTACTGATGTTCACGCTGTGCTTATCTCCTCCTGGTGATAAATACCGGGGTGATGGAGAAATGAGAACACAATGTACCTATCCTTCTCTATTGCCTGTGGTGCTGGAAAAATACAGCTTGGTTAAGTGACCCTTTAATCCAGAAGGGGGCAGCACTACATCGTGTCAAACTGGTTTAATATGAACTTTAGCCAGCCTAAATCCTGTTTGTCTGTGTGAGCATGAGGAAATAACTGGTGTTAAGTTTAAAAGGAGAGAAGTGAAAATAAGATTTAATAATCAATGAAAAAGTGGACTTACATGGTAATGTTAATGAAGTTGTCAGCCCACTGATATGGATGGAAATATTTTGCTTTTAATATAAGGTTTTAAAAGAGAAAGAATGAAAGAAAGTGGATTCATTTTGTCGTTTTGTGTTATAGTGTATCAGTATAAGCGTGTGCCAGAAACACAACACTGAATTTATAGTCTTAGCTTATTTGCAAAGGCCCGTGGTCTTTAAAATACATGAAACTCAACCACAAACACAGCAGAGGTAGTACAACACACAGTCTGCACAATACAGCTCACAACTGAACAGCAGCAAAGTTGGCAAGTCACAAGAAAAACCATTGAATAGAGAGCAGCAGATCATCCAGAATTGCATTACTCAGAGTTCCAGGTGTAAATGATCTCAGTTAAAATCCAGACAAAAAGCGATTTGCCGAAATGGGGATTTACATAGAGCCCTTTACACTTCTCACTGGTTGCTCATCATGTTTCTGAGTACAGTCATCTTAAGGGTGACTAAGCACCTGAGGAGCCTGATCATGTGATAACTTGCATACCCTGCATCCTATTTAAAGCATTAAATTTTGGCTTCTGAGCTTAGCTGTGCAGTATGATTCTCAATGGCATAGATGAAGTTGCTTGAAACATTCCTTAGAGATTTTGCTCCATATTAACATCATAGCAACCACTAATGCAAATCTCCCATTTCACACCATCCCGAGGGTGCTCAGTGGACTGCGATGGTTACTGTGGAGACCACTTGAGTACAATGAGTTCGCTGTCATGTTAAAAAAAAAAATAGTTGCAAATGATCTGACCTTTATGGCATAGTGTAATCCTGGTGGAAGCAGCCATCAGACAGTACACAGTACTTTATGACCACAGTGCACTGTGGTCTGTAACAATACTCAGGCGGGCTGTGGTGCTTAAATGATGCTCAGTTGGTATGAAGAGGCCCAAAGTGTTCCCCAACACCATTACACCACCATCAACAAGCTGAACTGTTGATACAAGTTGTTTACACCAAATTCTGACTCTGCCATCTGCATGTTACAGTAGAAATCAAGACTCATCAGATCAGGCAATGTTTTTCCAATCTTTTACTGTCCAGTTTAGTTCAAATTGTATTCTCGGTTTCCTGTTCTTAGCTGAAAGGAGAGACACCCAGTGTGGTCTTCTGCTGCTGTAGCCCACCTGCTTCAAGGTTCAGTGTGATGTCCATTTAGAGATGCTCTTCTGCATACATTGGTTATAACAAGTGGTTATTTGAGCTACTGTTGTATTCCTATGAGGTCAAAGCCGTCCGTAAAACCTATTCTGAGATTGATATGTGAGGAAAATCCCAGTAGATCAGCAGTTTCTGTAATATTCAGACCAGCTGGTCTGGCAGCAACAACTATTCCATGTTCAGAGTCACTTAAATCACCTTTTTTGCCTATTCTGATGCTCAATTTGAACTGCAACATGCCTAAATGCAGCTCTGTGGCTGACGTTAGAGTCCTAATCCATGCTTTTTTTTTTTTTTTACAGATGACCTTTGAATTTTCTTTATTTCCTGATAAAGAGTGGGGTAATGAAAGTTTAAAATCAAGATAAAGGCTGATCGATCAGGAAATAAGTGACTAATCATCCAAGATTTAATTTGAAGTTTAACATAAGTTTTAATATAAGAATGAGCGTTATCAAAAAATAAACGAAAAAGAGGCTATGGTTAGAACTGGAGGATCAATTGCTGGAGTAAAATAAAAAGTATATGTACATATAAGTAAAAGGACATGGGTACAGTGTCCATTTATCCAACATCAAATGCATATGTAGTTTCCTTCTCTGCAAGGAAAGTTTACATACCCTGTGGCGCTACTTTAAAGTTTATGGATTCACTCCCGAATGAGAAAAAAATGTTACTCTGTCAAACACTCATTTACAGTTATGTTGTCCATTGAAGCAGCTGTACCAACATATGTTTAAATGAGCAGCTACAGCACAGTTTTGTGTGCGCAAGTCTTAGCTGTAGATCCTCGTGTTTTCATGTTCACCATGTTGCCTTTCGGTTTTCCAGTGTCTTCAAAGGCATGCGAGTTAACTCAACTATGCATTTCTCTATTACTGTATCAAAGTGACATTTTGTCCAGAGAGGACTTTTATCCCACCCCTCCAGCTGGTCAGCCACTAGTTTGAGAGATCTGAAATTACTCAAGAACAGATACTAGAAAAATTAGTAATGCAGTAATGTTGCACGAGTTTTGTAAACGAAATCACAATAAGAAGGCACACCGCGTTGTAAGCACGTGGATGATTTTATTTACAATATTTTCTTGTGCAGCTGCCTTGTCCCATTACAGCACACTGCTCTCCTGTTAGACCCCAGCATCCTACTGAAGCAGGGAAGGCGTGACCAGGTAATGGAGAACAGCTGTGTGGGTCAGCCTGCTCTAACACCACACCCTGAACTCACTGCCCCACCCCTCCAAGTGTTTAAGTGTTTGATTTCCTTCTATTGGAATAGATCTTTTCTCCTCAATACAGGCCCACTAATGTTGACACTGAGCTCTCAGCTTATCTCTTGATTGCAAACCTTTCCCTGCTGGCTGTCTGGTCAGAATAGCAGATTTTTTTTAAACTCAAGAAGATCCCACAAAGTTTCTGGAGAACCCCTAGCCACTTATCCAAGAGTTAGTGCAACGTGACTGTATCATCAAATGTCTGGAAATCTAAATGTACTTTGCAAAACTTCACTTGTCCTCACTTTTACATTTTAGAGATGCCTTTTTGAATGAGAGTGGTTGCTGATCAATGGGCATGAGAATTTGCATAATTATGATGAATAAACTGACCTCCCAGTCCTTTGTTCCTTCAGTGGGCTGGTTTCAGTGTCAGGGCTCTGTGTGCAGGCAGGTGGAAATGTGGATCCAAATGCAGGACTCCGAGACGAACTGTAACTAAAACCACAGCTTTTATTGCTGGCATGAAACAGAAACAGGGTACGACGCGACACTGAGCACAGGAAAACACAGGGCTAATATACACAGGGTGGTAATCAGCGAATGGGCAACAGGAGGGAGACACAGCTGGGAGAGATCAGGGTTAACGAGACGGGGGAAACCAAGCTGCCCACACTAACATAAGACGCAGACCTTCACAATAAAACAGGAACAAGAAACCATCACACTAAGACACAGACTTGACATTTGAGAGACAGACAGAAAATGACACATGGAACTAGACATATACTAAGCAGACCCAACCGAAGAACAAATCCTAAACACAAACATGAAACTCTAATAATAAACATCATAATCATCATCATCATTAACACAAGAGAACAAGAAAACAATCCCTGATGCAAAATTACACCAAAACATAATAAACTCAAAATACTGGGTCCAACGGACCCAGAACCGTGACAGTCAGTCATTATGCAAATCTCCAAGAGTTGATTTTGTTCATCTGGACGTAGCGTTTTGTGGGAGAAACGTTTCGTCACTCATCCAAGTGACTTCAGAGATACCACATCATACCTGTCCACAGACCTTCCCAAAGCCTAATTCCACAATGATTGCCTGAGCCTATTCTTGTTAAATGATGAAAAACTCAAAGGCACGTTTGGGCAGTGGATCTGTGTGAAATCAGCAGCTTGCAAAACTAAATCAAAATGTGTGCTATTGATTCTAAAAATAGAAATCACAATAAAGTTCAACATTTACTAAAACCGCCATTCAGTCATCTGAGAGTCTTTACTCATGAAATTATAACGGTTAGATGAATGTATATGCAGTGATTTACTGATCAATGATAAAAGGGGAGATTTATGCAATAACGAAGACTGTCATGAAAAGTATTTGGCATCTGATCTCCTGTAACCTGCGGAGCTAAGCTGTTTTACCAGCTCTGCTCTCTGATTTTTCTTTTTTCTTTTATGAAAAAACACAAGTTGTCAAAGTTATTTGTTTGCAAATGTATTTCAGAAATATCGACATACTTTTTTTAATCAGCAGAAACTTTATGTCAGTAGTGCAAAAACCTGCACTGATCTGACCTCATTTCTTCCTCATCCTGATTCCTGACCTGGGAAGGGAGAGAAATATTTGTTTTTGTTTGTCTTCTTGTTTTATTTAATTCCTTGTGGGATTTGGATCCAACACGTAAAGTATGCATATTATGCACACACACAAACACACATGCAGCTATTACCCATTTCTTGTATTCTTGAATAAAGACATTGATTTGACACATTTAATTAGCGGCCAATTGTTTTTATTGTTCAATTATTAAGAAAAAAGAAAAGGTGGGGGTGGGTGGGATGGAAAGTAAAGGGAGAGAGGAGAGAAAACCCCAACAATCCCCTCTGAGCAAGCACGAGGCGACAGTGGATAGGAAAAACTCCCTTTAAAGGAAGAAACCTATGACAGAACCAGGCTCTAGAGGGGGCAGTCAACTGTCGGGACTGGTTGGGGGGTGATTGTGAAAAGAGGGGAGGGAGATGGGAGAGGTGTTAGTAGTTAAGGGGAGGGGGGGGGGAATTAAGCTGGAGCAGAGGTGGGGGAAGAAGAGGTGACATTGGCAGTAGTGAAAGAAGGAGTGTTCTTCCTCCAGAAGAAGCAGAAGCGTTTTTTCTTTTTCTTCAGCTGCTCTTCCACGAGCACCTTTTTCTCGAGGATGAGGATTTTCAGCTCCTCGATTGTTTCGGTGTTTTGCTTCTGCAGCTTGTTGCATTTTTTCTCCACTTCTTCTATTTCAGCTTGTTTTTCTTCCAACCTTTCTTTCAGCACTTTAGATGTTGCCTCCTGTTTTTGCAGTTTTTCATTTTCTCCTTCCAGCTCAGATGCTTTGAACTTCATTTTGTTGTAAAGTTCTTGCAGGTTTTGGTTTTTCTTCTCAAACTCCTGGAGAAGAAGTTTTTCTTCTCTCTGCTTACTGACCAGCTGTTCTCTCTCTTGAAGCAGGTCTTGATATTTGTGCAGTGTCTCATCGAACTTTACCTGCAGCATCCTGTCGTTTCCCTCCATGAGCTGGAGTTGGCACTCCATGTCTCCCTGCTTTCTGTCCAGCTGCTCTTTCTCTTGAAGGATTTCTTTATTTTGTCGCAGAGCTTCATCAAGCTTTCCTTGCAAGCTTTCATTTTGTTGCTTGATGCTCTGAAGACTGGAATCCATTTCTTTTTGTTTGATTTCTTGTTGCCTTTTCTCTTGGAGAAGCTTCTCATTTGCTTGCTCTGTGCGATCAAGCCTTTTTTTGTCCACATTGTACATTAGCTCCATGTCTCGGAGCTTGGAGTGCAGCCCTCTCTTCTTCGTGCTGTCTTGCATCTTCTCTTGGAGGAGTTTTCTATTTTGTCGCAGAGCTTGATCAAGCTTTCCTTGCAAGCTTTCAATGTGTTGCTTGATGCTCTGAAGCTTGGAATGCATTTCTTTCTCTTTTAACTCCTTTTGCCTTTTCTCTTTGAGAAGCTTTTCATTTTCTTGCAGTGTGCGATCAAGCCTTTTTTTGTCTACACTGTACATTAGCTCCATTTCTTGGAGATTGCTGTGCAGCCCTCTCTTCTTCATGCCATCTTCTTTCTTCTCTTGGACAAGTTTTTTATTTTGTTGCAGGGCTTCATCAAGCTTCCCTTGGAGCTCCTGGTTCTTTTTGCCCATGTCATGGAGATCCTGTTGTTTCTCCTCAATAATAGCTTCCTTTTCTTGAAGCTGGTATGACAACTTTTTTAGTTCAGCGCTCTTTCGCTCATTTTCCTCCATCAAGAACTTAATCTTCTCTGTGTTTCTGAGCGCTTCATCCTCCATTTCTTCCAAACGCTTTTCCTCTATTTCCACTTGGTCACACCAAGGAAGAGAGGAAATGGAAGAGTCTAGTGGCTCATCCCAGGGAAGAGCGTATGGGTCAACTTCTTGTCCCTTTGGATTTGTTTGAGACATGTTGGGTCTGGATACAGTTACAACTGCAAAGGATCCAAATATTTCAAAAGGCTTTTCTGGCGAACGGTTCAATGCTGCACACATCAACGCTGCGAGAAACGGACTAAAAGTCGTTGCTCTTCACCCCTATTTATAGGTTTTAAGGGTCAAAGGATCAAAGGAAAGAATGGTGGTAAGATTCTACGTGTGTGACGTCATAATTCTGTAAGGCAATGAGGTTGTCACGTGATATTTTTGGAGGAGGGCATTTTTCAACTTGGACAAATTATCAATAAAGTTTCAATCTCTGTTATTTTCCCCAAAAAACGTGTTGTCGCAATAATGTTTTCTACTGTAATATGTCATTTCTAATGTGGTCCTATGTGGTATGTTGTAGGACAGTGAAGTGTCTGACACTGACCATGTACCAGTGCCTGAGAACACTGGTATGGAGGGGGAGAACGCACCTCTTTACTGTATTTGTCGGAAACCAGACATCAGCTGCTTCATGATGTAAGTATATATCAGTTTTCTATTTGCAGTACGCGCAGTAGGGGTGGGCGCTAGCTTCAGCAATGTTATCAGAGGTTTTCTTTTAAAATGAAGATCTTCTATTTCGAGAAAACTACCAATAAGGATATATGCACAGATCTAGAAAACAATACTGTAACATTTTATTGATGTCATGAGCCTGTGCCTTCTCGGCTGACTCTGTATGGCTACAAGTGTTTTTGTTGTGCTGCATCTCTCTCCCCTCCCGCGCACTGCGCTCTACCGGGGCGGAGTCATGACGGCTCCAGCCCCTGGCTCGGACACCTGCAAACAATCATCTCATCCACTTCTTAAGGCGGCTGCTGAGAGTGCTTCTTCGCTGGATTATTGTGTAACACTCGTCAGTGTCATCGCCAATCTGAGCTTTTTCCCCGAGTTTCTTTCGTGCCGCAACTTACCTGTTTTTCCTCCCTGTGTCAGATTTCTCGCCAGCCTGAGGACCGCCGTTTGGTGAGCTAAAAGCCGGAGTCCGAGCTACCTGAGCTCCAGTGAAGGATTGTGTACATAGCCATCCCCTTCCCGTGCCTGTGTTCCCCGGAGACCCTCTTCCTGTGCCCCCTCACCTGTATATATCCGCACCTGGTGTCTGTGTGTAAATAAATTGTGAACTTAAGTGACGGTCTGCCTCCGAGTCTCTCCTGAGCCTGACAATTGATGCTTGCAGTTTGGAGGAAGCAGTATTTGCAAGTGTAACTAAATTCCAGGCATTTTCCATCCTTCTTTTCCTATCAGCTTTTTTCTAATTGTCAGTGTGAACCAAGGTGTCAGCAGCAGCATTATAGTGCAAAAGTAGTGACCCAGCATAGATCAAATGTAAGCACAAAAGTAGCCAAGGTAGTGTTTTTCCTGGAAATTTTAAGTGAAAGGATAAAGTAACTGCTTACCACTTTAGTTTAACAATGATTAATGAAATGTAACCGTGTAACTCATCAGCAGTCTGCACAGTATGGTCACATATTAAAACTGAAGAATATGTTGTACTTGTTGTAGTGTTTCATCATGGGTCCAGTTTTTACCCAGGTGCTTTAAGCCCTTCTTTACCCTCATGTAACACCAACAGTAATTTCCAACCACTATTTCCTGTTCCTGTCAGTCAAACAAACAGACGACAAACATCTTCTATAAACAGGAATAATGTCATTTTATCGGATTAGAAAACATCTAATCTAGCGTTGATATTACACTGCTGTTTAGTGTCTGGCTAATCTCAGTGTCACCAAAATATCTGCCCTACATGTCAAACAATGAGAGAACTTGAAACAGTAACATCACCAGCAGCTTATTTTAATTAGTGCTAACGTTTTGTTTGCTGGCTAACATTGCTATTATTATAGTCACAGTTAATTGACTTTGAATAGCTTTATTTCAAAAGTAATTTTACAATTTCACAGCCATTTAGCTGTGTTAACTGTACATGCTGTAGGTCATAAGGCGTGCATGGATCATTTTTATAATCAGCCTCTTATCTTTTGTCCACCACAGGCTTTGCCATGATAAATTGGTCAGTTGACAACCAGGAGCCGTACACCTTAACCTCAGAGGCCAGGACATCCAGGGGCAGTGTGAACACGCACTTGTTTAAATGGACGCAAGACGGACCTCACAGCCCTTTGTTCCTTCAGTGGGCTGGTTTCAGTCATTATGCAAATGTACTGTTTATAAGGTTGGGGAAACCTGCAGTCAGCTGAGACTGAC
>NW_024582812.1:369468-404231 GCF_018398535.1 Haplochromis burtoni
GAGTAGTTAAGTAACATTTTGTTACTGCATCCATTTAGCCAGGTATAATTAGCATGTCTACATACATGTCATTTCTAATGTGGTCCTATGTGGTATGTTGTAGGACAGTGAAGTGTCTGACACTGACCATGTACCAGTGCCTGAGAACACTGGTATGGAGGGGGAGAACGCACCTCTTTACTGTATTTGTCGGAAACCAGACATCAACTGCTTCATGATGTAAGTATATATCAGTTTTCTATTTGCAGTACGCGCAGTAGGGGTGGGCGCTAGCTTCAGCAATGTTATCAGAGATTTTTTTTTTTAAATGAAGATCTTCTATTTCGAGAAAACTACCAATAAGGATATATGCACAGATCTAGAAAACAATACTGTAACATTTTATTGATGCTTGCAGTTTGGAGGAAGCAGTATTTGCAAGTGTAACTAAATTCCAGGCATTTTCCATCCTTCTTTTCCTATCAGCTTTTTTCTAATTGTCAGTGTGAACCAAGGTGTCAGCAGCAGCATTATAGTGCAAAAGTAGTGACCCAGCATAGATCAAATGTAAGCACAAAAGTAGCCAAGGTAGTGTTTTTCCTGGAAATTTTAAGTGAAAGGATAAAGTAACTGCTTACCACTTTAGTTTAACAATGATTAATGAAATGTAACCGTGTAACTCATCAGCAGTCTGCACAGTATGGTCACATATTAAAACTGAAGAATATGTTGTACTTGTTGTAGTGTTTCATCATGGGTCCAGTTTTTACCCAGGTGCTTTAAGCCCTTCTTTACCCTCATGTAACACCAACAGTAATTTCCAACCACTATTTCCTGTTCCTGTCAGTCAAACAAACAGACGACAAACATCTTCTATAAACAGGAATAATGTCATTTTATCGGATTAGAAAACATCTAATCTAGCGTTGATATTACACTGCTGTTTAGTGTCTGGCTAATCTCAGTGTCACCAAAATATCTGCCCTACATGTCAAACAATGAGAGAACTTGAAACAGTAACATCACCCAGCAGCTTATTTTAATTAGTGCTAACGTTTTGTTTGCTGGCTAACATTGCTATTATTATAGTCACAGTTAATTGACTTTGAATAGCTTTATTTCAAAAGTAATTTTACAATTTCACAGCCATTTAGCTGTGTTAACTGTACATGCTGTAGGTCATAAGGCGTGCATGGATCATTTTTATAATCAGCCTCTTATCTTTTGTCCACCACAGGCTTTGCCATGATAAATTGGTCAGTTGACAACCAGGAGCCGTACACCTTAACCTCAGAGGCCAGGACATCCAGGGGCAGTGTGAACACGCACTTGTTTAAATGGGACGCAAGACGGACTATAGAGGGCCACCCCCTTGCCAGACAACCAAGTGCTGTCCCTGTCCACGGCCAGTGTGAGAAGGACTCTCACTAAAGTCAACCCACACAAAGCTGCTGGACCAGACAATATACCTGGACGCGTGCTCGGAGCCCGTGCTGACCAGCTGACTGATGTCCTAGCGGGCATCTTTAACATCTCCCTGAGTCAAGCTGTTGTGCCACAGTGCTTTAAAACCACCACCATCATACCTGTCCCAGACCTTCCCAAAGCCTAATTCCACAATGATTGCCTGAGCCTATTCTTGTTAAATGATGAAAAACTCAAAGGCACGTTTGGGCAGTGGATCTGTGTGAAATCAGCAGCTTGCAAAACTAAATCAAAATGTGTGCTATTGATTCTAAAAATAGAAATCACAATAAAGTTCAACATTTACTAAAACCGCCATTCAGTCATCTGAGAGTCTTTACTCATGAAATTATAACGGTTAGATGAATGTATATGCAGTGATTTACTGATCAATGATAAAAGGGGAGATTTATGCAATAACGAAGACTGTCATGAAAAGTATTTGGCATCTGATCTCCTGTAACCTGCGGAGCTAAGCTGTTTTACCAGCTCTGCTCTCTGATTTTTCTTTTTTCTTTTATGAAAAAACACAAGTTGTCAAAGTTATTTGTTTGCAAATGTATTTCAGAAATATCGACATACTTTTTTTAATCAGCAGAAACTTTATGTCAGTAGTGCAAAAACCTGCACTGATCTGACCTCATTTCTTCCTCATCCTGATTCCTGACCTGGGAAGGGAGAGAAATATTTGTTTTTGTTTGTCTTCTTGTTTTATTTAATTCCTTGTGGGATTTGGATCCAACACGTAAAGTATGCATATTATGCACACACACAAACACACATGCAGCTATTACCCATTTCTTGTATTCTTGAATAAAGACATTGATTTGACACATTTAATTAGCGGCCAATTGTTTTTATTGTTCAATTATTAAGAAAAAAGAAAAGGTGGGGGTGGGTGGGATGGAAAGTAAAGGGAGAGAGGAGAGAAAACCCCAACAATCCCCTCTGAGCAAGCACGAGGCGACAGTGGATAGGAAAAACTCCCTTTAAAGGAAGAAACCTATGACAGAACCAGGCTCTAGAGGGGGCAGTCAACTGTCGGGACTGGTTGGGGGGTGATTGTGAAAAGAGGGGAGGGAGATGGGAGAGGTGTTAGTAGTTAAGGGGAGGGGGGGGGAATTAAGCTGGAGCAGAGGTGGGGGAAGAAGAGGTGACATTGGCAGTAGTGAAAGAAGGAGTGTTCTTCCTCCAGAAGAAGCAGAAGCGTTTTTTCTTTTTCTTCAGCTGCTCTTCCACGAGCACCTTTTTCTCGAGGATGAGGATTTTCAGCTCCTCGATTGTTTCGGTGTTTTGCTTCTGCAGCTTGTTGCATTTTTTCTCCACTTCTTCTATTTCAGCTTGTTTTTCTTCCAACCTTTCTTTCAGCACTTTAGATGTTGCCTCCTGTTTTTGCAGTTTTTCATTTTCTCCTTCCAGCTCAGATGCTTTGAACTTCATTTTGTTGTAAAGTTCTTGCAGGTTTTGGTTTTTCTTCTCAAACTCCTGGAGAAGAAGTTTTTCTTCTCTCTGCTTACTGACCAGCTGTTCTCTCTCTTGAAGCAGGTCTTGATATTTGTGCAGTGTCTCATCGAACTTTACCTGCAGCATCCTGTCGTTTCCCTCCATGAGCTGGAGTTGGCACTCCATGTCTCCCTGCTTTCTGTCCAGCTGCTCTTTCTCTTGAAGGATTTCTTTATTTTGTCGCAGAGCTTCATCAAGCTTTCCTTGCAAGCTTTCATTTTGTTGCTTGATGCTCTGAAGACTGGAATCCATTTCTTTTTGTTTGATTTCTTGTTGCCTTTTCTCTTGGAGAAGCTTCTCATTTGCTTGCTCTGTGCGATCAAGCCTTTTTTTGTCCACATTGTACATTAGCTCCATGTCTCGGAGCTTGGAGTGCAGCCCTCTCTTCTTCGTGCTGTCTTGCATCTTCTCTTGGAGGAGTTTTCTATTTTGTCGCAGAGCTTGATCAAGCTTTCCTTGCAAGCTTTCAATGTGTTGCTTGATGCTCTGAAGCTTGGAATGCATTTCTTTCTCTTTTAACTCCTTTTGCCTTTTCTCTTTGAGAAGCTTTTCATTTTCTTGCAGTGTGCGATCAAGCCTTTTTTTGTCTACACTGTACATTAGCTCCATTTCTTGGAGATTGCTGTGCAGCCCTCTCTTCTTCATGCCATCTTCTTTCTTCTCTTGGACAAGTTTTTTATTTTGTTGCAGGGCTTCATCAAGCTTCCCTTGGAGCTCCTGGTTCTTTTTGCCCATGTCATGGAGATCCTGTTGTTTCTCCTCAATAATAGCTTCCTTTTCTTGAAGCTGGTATGACAACTTTTTTAGTTCAGCGCTCTTTCGCTCATTTTCCTCCATCAAGAACTTAATCTTCTCTGTGTTTCTGAGCGCTTCATCCTCCATTTCTTCCAAACGCTTTTCCTCTATTTCCACTTGGTCACACCAAGGAAGAGAGGAAATGGAAGAGTCTAGTGGCTCATCCCAGGGAAGAGCGTATGGGTCAACTTCTTGTCCCTTTGGATTTGTTTGAGACATGTTGGGTCTGGATACAGTTACAACTGCAAAGGATCCAAATATTTCAAAAGGCTTTTCTGGCGAACGGTTCAATGCTGCACACATCAACGCTGCGAGAAACGGACTAAAAGTCGTTGCTCTTCACCCCTATTTATAGGTTTTAAGGGTCAAAGGATCAAAGGAAAGAATGGTGGTAAGATTCTACGTGTGTGACGTCATAATTCTGTAAGGCAATGAGGTTGTCACGTGATATTTTTGGAGGAGGGCATTTTTCAACTTGGACAAATTATCAATAAAGTTTCAATCTCTGTTATTTTCCCCAAAAAACGTGTTGTCGCAATAATGTTTTCTACTGTAATATGTCATTTCTAATGTGGTCCTATGTGGTATGTTGTAGGACAGTGAAGTGTCTGACACTGACCATGTACCAGTGCCTGAGAACACTGGTATGGAGGGGGAGAACGCACCTCTTTACTGTATTTGTCGGAAACCAGACATCAGCTGCTTCATGATGTAAGTATATATCAGTTTTCTATTTGCAGTACGCGCAGTAGGGGTGGGCGCTAGCTTCAGCAATGTTATCAGAGGTTTTCTTTTAAAATGAAGATCTTCTATTTCGAGAAAACTACCAATAAGGATATATGCACAGATCTAGAAAACAATACTGTAACATTTTATTGATGTCATGAGCCTGTGCCTTCTCGGCTGACTCTGTATGGCTACAAGTGTTTTTGTTGTGCTGCATCTCTCTCCCCTCCCGCGCACTGCGCTCTACCGGGGCGGAGTCATGACGGCTCCAGCCCCTGGCTCGGACACCTGCAAACAATCATCTCATCCACTTCTTAAGGCGGCTGCTGAGAGTGCTTCTTCGCTGGATTATTGTGTAACACTCGTCAGTGTCATCGCCAATCTGAGCTTTTTCCCCGAGTTTCTTTCGTGCCGCAACTTACCTGTTTTTCCTCCCTGTGTCAGATTTCTCGCCAGCCTGAGGACCGCCGTTTGGTGAGCTAAAAGCCGGAGTCCGAGCTACCTGAGCTCCAGTGAAGGATTGTGTACATAGCCATCCCCTTCCCGTGCCTGTGTTCCCCGGAGACCCTCTTCCTGTGCCCCCTCACCTGTATATATCCGCACCTGTATCCCTCTCTTTAGTTATTAGTTTCCAGATGTGTGCAGTTGCTCCAGTCTTACTGACAGTATACTGTTTCAAACACCAGTGCCAACATTTTATTTTTTAAAGCTTAGTATGATTCTGCACCAAGACTTGTGGCCTGTTGCTCGGTAACTTATTGTCTGACTACATTAACTACAGTTCATAAACATCATTCATTTTGTCCTACTTATTTTATTCAGGTTGTATTCCAGCTGTCATAGGGCAAAAGTACACCCTGGACAGGTCGCCAGTCTGTTGGAGGGTTATTAGAGAGACTCAGACAACCACTCACACCAACAGCCAACTAACCTAACCCCGCGCATGTCTTTGGAGTTCAACACCAGTCTGGCCGAATCACAGATAAGCAGGGTGTCTGTGCTGCAGAGCACAGCTGTGTCAGAGACTCTCGACATCAATGTAGCGTTAAGGTTGGGGGTCAGGACACGGAGCGATGGGTGCACTAACGTAATGAAATTATGAGAGTGATCGTCATTGTCTCTATGCTGTTGCGCTCTTATTTGTATTAGTGAAACCATATATCTATTCTAGCTCACCCTAAAACTGTGGAGAAAATTGATCTGTTAATAAACGTGGTCAATTATTTGGGAATGTTCTGGCAAGAACGTCGCATTCTTCTGGTGGGGAAACTAATAATAATAATACATAATAATAATAATACATAATAATAATAATAAATATAATCCCCGGTAAAGTCAGTTAGCAAACACTACTGGCATGTAATGCCAATGACGACCATTTCACAAACTGTCGAAAATGCTCAAAATGTTGTTGGCACCAAAAGTGAAGGGCTGACAGTTGTGTTTATATGAAAAACTGCAAAAACAGGAGGCAACATCTAAAGTGCTGAAAGAAAGGTTGGAAGAAAAACAAGCCGAAATAGAAGAAGTGGAGAAAAAAAGCAACAAGCTGCAGAAGCAAAACACAGAAACAATCGAGGAGCTGAAAATCCTCATCCTCAAGAAAAAGGTGCTCGTGGAAAAGCAGCTGAAGAAAAAGAAAAAATGCTTCTGCTTCTTCTGGAGGAAGAACACTCCTTCTTTCACTACTGCCAATGTGGCAGATCAATGGCTTTATTCAAGAATACAAGTAATGGGTAATAGCTGCATGTGTGTTTGTGTGTGTGCATAATATGCATACTTTTTTTTTTTTTTAATGATGTCACTTCCGGTTTCAGACAAGAAATGGCGGACATGAAATAGTTGGTGTTGATGTCTTTTTCAATGTGGGAAGTGTTATGAACAGCTGATCGGATCGGCAAAGCCTGTTTCTGGAATATTATGTTTTTGTTTCTGCAAGCGCTTTTTATTAGTGATGGGCAGATGAAGCCCCATGAAGCACTGAAGCTTTTCATCCAATTGGTTCACCCCAACGCGAAGCTTCATGAAGCTTCATTTGCTCTAGCAGGACACCTACTGGACGTAAAAATAATAGCTGGCATGAATTTGAAGAGTGTGGCATTTTGCACACAGCCTGTAAATGTCAACAACAAAAGGAGTGTGTAAAACATGTATATTGTAGTGATGGCAGTATACTGTGTATATTTATAGTGGCAGTATGGGAAATGATTATTTGGAAATGCTTGAAATGGAAATGATCATTTACTGTGAGGTGAGGTGTGGTTGGGGTGTGGACAGTAGTTGTGCTTTTGTAACGTTGAGGTATGGACAGCTACACACTGAGGCTTTGAGCCTCAGTCCTGCCTGTTCACATTTTATTCTGTAAAAACTAAATTTTCACTGCTTTTATGACCTTTTTAGTGGGGAGAACATAGCTAGGATTTAATGATTTAACAAATCTTTTGAATCCTTTGTCCTCCACAATGCTAAATGGCTGGGAGTCCTCAATCACCATGCTGACCAGGTCTTCATCTATTTGAGATTGTTCTCCTGAGGAAAGACAATAAAGATAAAGCACAAATATAAATATCACACACGTAACTTATAACAGTTGTATAATATTGTTATATCATTTAGTAACATTACTGCATCCTATATTATCATTGCATTTGATGGCTCACCTGGTCTTGCTCCACAATCGGTGTTCCCCTTATTCTCATGCAAAGCTCTGTAGTGCCTAAGCATGGATGAGGTGTTGTTGTTATATCCCAGCTCCCTGGCACATAGCAAACACTTCACCTTGTACAAAAGTCAAGACAGCTCAACATAAATTGTATTGCACCATCAGTATCATGAAAATACATCTTCTGTAGAAATTTACATACCTTGTTGGGAGGAATAAGATCAAAATGTTCCCACACAGGGGAGGACATCCTCCTCTTCTTAGCTGGCTCCATTCTCTCCTGACTTTCTCTCCTCACTCTCATAAACCTCCAAACGGTCTCCAAACTCTCACTAACCGCAACTCTCCATCAAACACCCACATTTTTGAATGAAGTCTGAGGGGTTTATATCGCTGTCATATCTCGCGGCAAAGTTCGAACCACTTCATGAACCAGTCACGTGGTACAGCCGGGCAGCGAGGCTTCGGACGTCATCATTTTCAGCTCCTCCCATAAATGAAGCAAGCCTCGATACGCGCTTCGCGGAAACGCCCCCTCCATTACTCGACACACGCTCCGAAGCCTCGATACAGAACGTCCCATCACTAACTGTTATGCAATTTTTGCAAAGCTTTATGTGGAAGGAAACCGTGACCGAGGACAAGCTGATGGCATAAGATGTAAGTACAACTCCTCAGGTTTCATATGCAAAACAAATTATTGCGCTAGCTTACGCGGTTCTGGTTCTACAGGGATTTAAAGGGTTAACAATAACAATGTATTGAATAATGACTTTAAAAAATAATATAAAATAGTGTGCAAATACTGATAACAGTGCAAATGTTTGCAATATAAGAAATAAATGAAAAATGTAAACATCTATGTTTAGTGAACTTTGCAGTGTTGCTCTGTGGTGCAGCTACGACACTGTAGCAAAGTTTACACACTATGTCTACTTGATCCACGTCTGACTCCACGAACCCATAATGTTTCCACACCACTGAAGTTGTTTTTTTTACCTCTCTTTTCAACCAATGGCAGTCACTCTCCTCTCCAAATAACTTCTGCTTAGCTTTCCGAGCTTCCCTTGGGTCCTCTCAATTGTTGTGACACGTGTTCGAAATGCAGAGAGGAGCGCTCGATTTGACACATGGAGCAGCGCGAGAGTAAAGCACGAGGGAGGTGCTAATAATCGGCTCAGTCATTTTTAATGATGGTTGAAAGCCCAGATCGTAATCGTGATTAAAATTCGATTAATTGAGCAGCCCTATTTCTCTGATCTGGATAGTGCCCATCCCATAAGGTATCTATAAGCTGGTAGTCTACAAAACCAATTTACAGCATTGGAATGCACAGTAGTACCATCTCCAAATTTCCATATAATGGGAGATCTCAGAGACACACCATGAATTGGGAGTTCCAAAAAGATGACTGTTTCCTCACCCTGTCAGCACTTAGGAAGGATAGGCAGTCCTCCACAGATTTGCAGTCAGAGTTTGCAGGACTTGTCCCTTGTCCTAGGCCTGCCCTTTACCATTGTGCTGGGGTCAGCAAAGTGTGCACTGGAACCTGAAAATGTTGAGGAATGTTATGTTCAGTGATGAGTCCAGATTCTGTCTGTGACAGTCAAATTGTGGACAAGATGTGGAGAACACTAAGCTGATTGCTGCACTTACAGGGTAACAACTTTTGGTGAAGGGAATGTGGTGGTGTGGGATGGCATCTTGCTCACTGGAAAAACAAGGTCGACATTAAAGGAAATCTCAATTCAGAGAAAATTGAGATGAGATCTGCAATCAGTGGCAATCCTGTATCTCCACAGTCTGAGACTGAACTCTATCCTCCAAGATGACATCCCAGAGACTGGAGTTTATCGGGGAATACCTCCAGAATTTGGGAGTGAAGATGGAATGACCTGCCCTCAGTCCTGGACTCAAACCCACTGAACACTTGTGGGATCAGCTTAGGCATGCCAGAGTAACCAACACAACCACACTGGGGCTACTGTTGTGCCTGTGTATGGTGCTTCCACATGCAACTGAGGCTGTCTGATAAATGAATAAATTATTAAATGTATTGTCTTGTATGTCTTGATTCTTTAGACTTCAACCATCCAATCCAATGAACACAACAAACAAGAGTCAAGCAGAGAATAAGCTGTTTGGCAGAGAAGATTTAGTAAGTTTTTTTATTGGCACACTCCACAACTCTGCTGCTCAACCTACACGTGCATTTTCCTTACAGATGTGACACCATTTAAGGGGAAATACACAAGCTTTCAACAGTATAAGGTTTATTGCCAAGAAACATTGTTACAACAAAGAAATAATCAATTTCCTTACTTTTTGGTCTAATTTCATATCAGCTGGAAATGAATCCTTTAATGACTCAAAGCAGTCATTTGATTTGCTGTTTAATAATTTTATAAGATTGTCAATATTGATAATAAGGAAGTAAGAGAACAGAGGACAGTGTTTGCTGAGGACTGGATATAGAGATCAAGAGTGAAAGGTTATTTTCAATCAAATGACTAAAGCTGAAGAGTCAGGAAATAGGCAGAACAGAAAGTAGGAAGATTGGGGTTGCTCTAGATACACGATCCCAGGAGCCTCAATGACCCAATACTTAACTTGAAGTAACAAAAGAAAGAGAGAAGTGAGAGCAGCAATGAAAGCGATGACAGTTGTTCATTCCCCTTAAACATCTGATAGTAAAAGTCACCTTGTTCCCACCTCTCGGACCCAAACTCACATCCTGCAGCTTATGTCGCACAGAAACTCATTTAGCAGACCTTTCCTCAAGTAACTGCTGGTGCATTTTAATCAATATGTTTCAATTTCTGGAGTCTCTGCAAAATTTTAAGAAAAAAAGCTCTAAAAATAGTAAAAGATCACAAAAATCAGATCAATGCAGTGCTGCTATTAGAGCTGTATGTAGAATGTCAATAGGAAGAGTTGTTTGTCTTGGTAGAGTACACTGACATCATTGGAAGCATTGTAGGCAGATTAGCAACTTTCCATGCTGGCATCTGAAATTCCTGTCTTGGTGCAATACTGAAGGCACAGTGGAAAAAAACACTGAGGGTTTTTTTCGAAGGGCAGGTGCTCTGTCTACATTTTTTTCTTGTCTAATCGTCACGTTAGAGCATAGAATCTGTTACACAACAGAGGATGGGCATAAATGACAGGGGCAGCCGAGTACACTAATGGATGCAACACACCAAAACCTCACTGATCTTCAAGCAATCTTTCGCAACTGGCACATTTTAACCACAGACAAGACAAAACACTTGTAGATGTGCTTCTGTTTTTTCGGGTTTTTTTCACACAGTGATGATAAAAAAAACTTCATTGCAACAGTGGCACTGCTAGATAACCCAAACCCTAACGTGATGTTTTTGACGACTTCATGTTGCCATGTCTGGCCCCGTTTACATCAAGGTCAATTAAATTAAGCAACAGTTGACAGCTCTTTGTGTTAACAAGCACACACTTTTCAGTCTTGAAATCTGAAAAAAGGCAAAAGAGCATGCAGAGAACAGAGAGAGAAAAAATAAGGAGAGAAAAGGGGATGGAAATGAGGACAGTTAGAAAAAGGCAGATTTAGTCTGTGGCATGTCTCTTGATGAAAGGACCATTTCTCTCCTTTTTTAGGGATTGTTTTTTCGTCCCTCCCTTCACTCCCACCGCCCCTCTTGTCTGTTCCTCTCATTACTCACTGGAGTGTTTGCACTGGCTCAGCTGGGATTGCAGAAATGGCCACCACAACAGGAACCGTCTGGGTCTCCAGCCTGCTTATATGGCTAATTCACACATAAAATCTGAAGCCTTCGTAGGCAAACATTTGCTGTGTCATAACATGCTTCTACTGTTTCTTTTTTTGTTTTTCTGTGAACTTGCATAACCCACACAGACTGTAGCCGAAGTGGAATTCCCACAGTCAATAATGCTGTTTCTGATTTCAACTTTAAATCACTTGTTGATTTTTTTTTTCACCTTTTCCAGTGTACTGGGCAGACCTTCACAAACATCACTTGACTTGTAATATATCAGAAAACCGTGCAGCACCCTGACCTACATTGCCTCTCTCTGAGGGTGGTGATGGTGACATTGTTTTTTAATTATTGCTTGTTCATGTCAAGAAGAAAATCTTGCTTCCCCATTTTGATGTAGTTCCTGTTAAACCTGAATTCTGGCTGTTACAAAACAGAGGGAGGTGTGACTTAAGTACATATTCACTATTATGACTAAGAGGCAGGTTAACGTAATTGGAACGGCAGGTAGGAATGACTGATCAAAAGTCCATAATAGTTTTGTTGGGAGATTTTTTTTCTTTCTTTCTTTTTATTACAGCACTGGTGCAGCATGAGGTCATTGGTGAATATAAACAGTTTTCCAGGAAGTAAGAGTAGTGGAAAGAAGTCGTCTTTTCCTGTCACAATCTGAAGAAGTTCTTTTTCTTTTATAAGAGATTTGAGTGTCTGTTTTGACTGATGACCAGCGTGATAAAACTTTCTTTGATATTAAAATCCTATCACACAGTTGAATTTAAATCACTCTAAGCTACATAACATATCCTATAAGTTTATAATAGAGTGATTTAAAACCAACCATATTATAATGTGGTGTCCTGCCCACCCCCTCGCCCCTTAAAAAAATCATAATATCCCTCATCTCTTTTTTAACTGACATGTTTTTCATAAGGATTGAGTGCTGAATAGCTGTTTGGTCTTCTCAGTAATCTGTCATTCAACAGTAGGTATACCAGCATGACACTGCTATACCTATTGTCGTGGCTATAAATAGCCCTTTTGGAGACTTACTGAATTTACCAACCCATTCTCTCTTATAGCAATGCAGTTTTGGTAGGTGGGGCTAATGACTCAACACCACGTGGATCAACAGGCTTTGTGTAGGCCGAGAGAGAAATGGGATCATGGAGGTGCTGTGGGAAGACCTGATGTGGAAACGCATGGCTGTTTGACTTGACCTGAGTACTGAGAGCCCACAGTGCCCTAATATCCGGTTCCCTTGATCTACCAAATTCATATTTTTAATCAGCACCTGTTCAAAAGCTCCCTTGCTTCCGTGTTTGCCTTTCCGCTTTTATCGATACCGTGCGTCAGGTTCAGGTCAAGGTGTCGTTAAATACAAAGTGAATTATGGGAAGACGCAGGCGCTGAGAAAAGCTGGTTTCCCCGTGAGGGAGGTCAGATTTTAAATGTTGCCGGTCCAGTTTTGCAAAGCAACCGCGCTCGGTTTGTAAATGAATATGTGAACACGCCTAAATGGGTTTGTGGCAATCACAGAGTCGCTCGTGCTCGTGTCTCCGGGAATGCACCTGTTTGACGTCACGCAGTCGCCGCGCGCACCGCTAGGAGCCGCGACACACAAAAGCTGGCAGACAAACAGAGAGGGAGAGCCTCGAGTAACAGCAGCGGACTTGAACACTTCCTTAAAACCACTCAAGCGTTTAAAGCCGAAGCTCCGGGAAAAGAAAAAATCTTAAAAAAGAAACTTAGAGTCAGGCTAACGAGGTAAGTCGCATTTTTTTTTTATAAAGCAACAAAAACTTAATTGCGTTAAAAAGAAGAAGAAGAAGCTTGAGCTCGGTATTTGACAACACCGAGACAACAGTCCTTCCTCGCTTGCAGTGTAGTGGGAGTCAGGAGTCCCCAGCGTTTGCCTTGGCACGACTCTGGCTGGTGTTTAGTCTCACTTGGTGACTACAAACCTCGATTGTTTAGCCGTAAACTGATGGCTAGGGCTGTGTGGTTTCTAGAAAGAGGAATGCTGCTGTTGCAGAAAGCCTCTCTGTGTGTTTTATCGTGTTTTTGTCACTTAGACCGGGAAACTTTAAGCCATGTATCGTTGCTGCAGGTTCGCGTACTGTCGCAAGAGCTTGTATCAGTGAGCTAGGTAATAACCCGGGAAACAAGCTTATAGGTCCTGCGAGTAACTACTACAAGTTGGCACAAAAGTTAACCCGTATAATAGTGAAAATCAGGGACAGGGCGTTTTCTCGTTATATCAAATCCACCTGCCGCAGAAGCTAAAGGGACGGTTTAAATGGGGTACACGCGTGATCTTTAGTATAGGCCTAATTCGTGTGTGTAAAAGTGTCATAAACGCCATATTTTCATAGTTATTATTACCACTGTTTATATGCAAGTGCTGTTAATTATTATTTTAAACGTCATAAAACTGAGTTCTGCAGCTATCATAGTGACATAAGCGGTACAGTACTGGGTGAGTGTTTAGTAGATTTCCATTAAATCGCAGGTTTTTGGTGTGGCTGGACAGAGTGCTGACAGTCTCACCGTCACTACAAACAGCAGCCGTCTGCCGAAGCGGTTTAACTTGTACCGAAGCCGGATTGTATTATTCAGCTGAGGCTAAAGTCCACCAGCTCGAAATATCAAAGGTCCTCCCTCACGTTAGGCGGCTGTCATTGCTGTTAGTCATCCTGCGGTAATGTAACTTCTTTCTTGTTGCCAGAATCACATGTGGCTTTGACATGACAGCACAACCCAGAGTACATATGATGGCTCACTTTGGTTTGTGGGGATGTGTCTGTGTGAGGATTACCCTTCGTTCCTGCGGCTGTAAAAACTCGGCCTTCTCAGTAGGAAATGGTTAACACAACTTCTTATCTGACCGGCAACACTAAACCCATTATCCCATGTTGAAATATTCCATCCATTGCTTGCAAAAGTCTTGTGTCACTCACTGCAAAACAAGCCTCTTGTGTTGCGGAGGCTGCAGGTAACATTATCTGACTGCATCTGCCTGCAGTTACTGGTTTGTCAATATTGGCTTGTGGCATCATGAGCTGCTTGGAGGACGCGGTTGGGACATCTGCTCAGTGAGGAACAGCACTGATCCCGCCAATTGCACGAAACTCACAAACATTACAGATTCACGTAAGCCTTACAATGTGCAGGGCGTATTCATTGTGTATGAATAACTAAAACATTGTTTAAAGACAGTACCTAAGAGCTGGTTACATTTAAACAGCTTAAACCTTTTAATTACCAACCCAGCTATGTTTGAGAATTAACTAGAGAAATACTAAAGACAAATCATTATTCTTTATTTCTCCAATTTAAATAATATTCTGATTAGTGTGTCCCATCACACTCACATATGATGTGGACCTTTGTAATAGGACACATGCAGTTTTTTCCACCCACACAAGTAAACAATGAAAGAGCAAGAATCGCGGGCATTGGGCTCAAATTTTGCTAATTCATCTGCGGGTGATGATAGTTTGGCTCATTACTTGCCCTTGGCCTTGTCCCTCTTGTCTCTCACACACACATCACAATCCTGCTTGGCTCCCCTTGCTCTGATGCTATTTTGCTCGACTTAACTAAGGTTTTGTAAACTGTGAGAGGGGCAGAAATGGACACCGCTTTTAATGCATGTGGAGAGAGGACTGTCGCACACGTATGCAGACAGGGGCAGGATTCTGTCCTCGCTGTGGTAGCAGGTTTGAAACTGTGCCAAAGAGCTCAGTGTTCCTCTTAAATAACAAAAAGCCCCCCTCCCATTTAACAGTTGCACTAAAATTTCAAGTTCAAGTGTACTGTTCCTCAAGCATTTAATACCAGCTTGTACTGGTTTGATTGACGCAGTTCCCAGATCCAGAATGATCAGAGGCATGGGTACTTCACTGTAGCGATTTGTGTCTCTGACCTTGCAGCGGTAACATCAGTTCATCTCTCCAAATCTTTCTCACTTTTCTCCCCTGTCCTAATTTAACCATATTGGTGGTGCATGTGTGTCTCGTGAGTTTGTGATCGAGGGGAAAGTCGGGCAGAATTTAACATCACAGTATAACTTCTCTGTTAGTATTACCTGTGTGTGTGAGAGAGAGAGAGACAGTGTTTGGGAAAGGGGTGTTAGCTATTAACCCAGGTTAGTGAAAGAAAGGAAGGCTTTGATTTTTCTTCAAGCCACACTCTGCTGAAATTCATTAAAGGCCCCTTTGTTCAAGGTTATTAGTATGTGCTTATGCGAGCACACTTGTGTGCTTTCCAGAAGGTAATGCGGTAATAATGCACACCACCGTGCCTCAATGAAAGACTTGCGGATTTAAGTGAGGTATGTGGAATTGATGAAGTTTTCTGTCAAAACTGAGGTTGAGAAAGGAAATCAAGCGATTGATTAGGTTCAGAGGTTTACCTATGTCATGTAATGTTATTACCTCCACCAAGGAAGGTCTTGGTTTTGGTTCTGCCTGTCCCTTTATATTTGTATCAACCACTCACCTTTCCTCAGCTGCAGATTTTGAAACTTTGCGCTACTAGTCCTGCCTAGTTTTTTGGCATACCGTTGTTTTAATGTACCGTGGCATTCATTTGTAACTAGTTGCTAAATTTGTACGTGGACAGTAAGCTGTCAATACTGCCATCATAATGAATGACCAAAAGTCAGCAATCCCTGTCTGACTCTCCTGAAAGTTTACTCAGTTTATCCACAGAAAATGCTGCATGGTTTTCTTTGTGCATGCAGCATGCAGAGCTGGATCTACAATTTGACTTTAAACGTCTGACGGGTTGTAATTTAAACAGAAAATAGGAATTAGTTTTTGCTGAGCAGTTCAAAGTTTCCTGCTCTTAAATCAAATGTGGTGTAGGAGCTAGGAACAGCACTTTTCCATGATCACAGTTTGACTTCCAGTGTGGAGAGGGTTTTTTCTCTTTCTCTTTCAGCCAGCATTAAGTGCCATTTTGTGATTAATAATGGATGTTTACATACACAGCCACACACATATGCACACACCAGGTTATTTGCTCTAGGACTGACTCTGACTATGAAGTTAGCGGCTCATAATAATTTGTGTTTGTTCAGCTCTCACTGGCTCGACCAACTCCATTAGCAAGACTGTTCTGGGTCTGTCCGTAGTCTTATTCATACATGATCTCTGGAAAATGTTAGGAATCGGGTCACGCATTGAGTGTAAATGATAATGTGAATGAACACAGCAGGAGATCGTTCACATCAGCCACATTCTCGCTACTGGACATATGCCATTTGGTTTAGGATATTTAATGTCTCGCCTGGCTGCTTAGGACATTAGTGTTCAACCATACAGCTTTGCTGGGTAATGCCTAGAGAAGTTCAGGTCTGCAGTGCATGTGTGCATACTGCATTCCCATTCAGTCTTGCATCCCCCTCTCTTTCTCTTTCAGTGCATGTTGTGCATTGAAGTAATAAGGACACAAGAACCAAAGTTTCTCACAGGGCAGATTTTCTTCCATTTCATTTTGTTTTTTTAACGCTGTGGTCAATTTCCCAATAATTCTAACTGAATATGTTGCATGCAGTATGGGAACATGCCAAATCTACTTCATGTAAGCATCATCTGCCCTGAAATAGAACCAGCAACTAAACCTGACGTCCTCTCACTGTGGTTTTAGTGATATTACCTGTCAGCTGTTTGAGTTATCTTCATTAATGTTGGGATTCTTTTGAAATGCACTGGCTGACTGATCATTTCCATTTCTGTTGCCTGCATCCACACTCTTCACTGGTTTGTATATAGAATCCTGTTAGACTAGTTTTCATTGCTCTGGGTCATCTTTTGGCACAAAGGCAGACAAAGTGTCTGCGAGAAACAGCCACATTTTAGTTTAGTTTTTATTTTTAAGTAAGCAAACGCATGACGTATGAAACTCAAAGGCATACTGAATATACTGCAGATGCATTTTCAGCATTTCTTACACATCAATCTTGTAGCTCAGCTGTCAGTGGTTGTTAATGATGACTCAACTCTAAATTAGACTCAGTAAACAGTGACAGTGAGCAGGCCTGCACAGTGCAGAACCATGAAACCAAAGCAGCACGAAGGAAACTGAAGAATGAAATAATTTTCGGTCAAAGGTCAAGGTCAAGGTCACGGGTTATCTCCCATCCTTCCCAGTCTCGTTAACATGATGTAAATCTGGAATGTATTGAGGAAGTTTCTTAACATATGCCGAAAATCTCGTTGTTTTCCGTGATGAACTGATTAGAACCTGGAGGTCAGAGGTCATTGTCATCGTGATCTCACAGGAGATGTGGTCTTCTTCTTTTTTCTTTTTCTTTTCTGAGCTCAAACTCAAGAAATCATGATCGAAATATTGCGCTGTACATAGGATACTGTGCTGCTGGGTTAAAATGTTATTCTTCAGTTCACTTCTTCTCCTTTAACTGTTGTCTACTCCCACGTCTAAGATATGTCCTCACAGATTTGTTTTCTTGGCTGAGCATAAAAGCACTTAAAACAAATTGTTCCAGATCCCTGTTTTCTGTATAAGTCTGTGCAGATGTAGATGTCAGCTGCAAATTGACTTATTGGCAGTGTCGTACAACCAAGAGCCAGTAATTCTAGTTCTCCACCTGTGACATGTTCAAACATCTTCTGTGGAAATAAAAAAAAAAAGCCCTCAGTATGTAAGCAGAGAATGCTGGTGTATTTAAATCTGCACAGATCTTGTGTTTTGTGGACATTGTGATGTGTCAGTGGCGATAAGGTGATGTAATGTCAGCATTAACAATGGTTACATTCCATTTAAGTGATGTACTTCAGGGTCTTTACCGTAGCCATGCCGGCTTACAGGGTTATTTTTGGATCGCTTCAGCTGAGTCATGTTTATTTATGTTAGTTACACCTGCCCATTTTTCACCCATTTGAAATTCAAAAGTACCGTAAGTGTGGAAAGTCTTCTAAAGTAAAACATAAAAACTTACACAGCTGTTTTGAGATCATCCCATTCCCATACTTTATATATGTATATATAAAATATGGGCATAAAGTGCACTCAAAGTATCTCGAGAGTTCCAATTTTCTAGCATTTGCACAGAGACTTTAAAATTAAACTGTGTCTGTGGCAACAATTAAAATGGTCTTTAAATTAACATCTCAAGAGAATTTTTATTGACTACCAATTGAAGTGCCTTTGGCTTCTTGCAGTCAGTGATTGTCTGAAGTCTACAACCTTTAGATATCAACAGACCCTTATTGATGCTAGAGGCTCTAATTGCCTTTTATTCGTCCAGCATGCTCATGCTTTGTCCGAGGGGTTGGAGCCAACTGGGCTAAGATCAGGTCACTAACTTGACTAAATTAAACTCTCTTCCCATTTAAAAAATGAGTTGGCTGGCTTTTCGAGCCTGCTAAAATATTCTAATATTGAGAGACAGTTTATATTAGTCTACAAGTTCTAAACTGCTAACCTTATGTGGACAACATCACATGCTGTTTGTTTTTTGTTTGTTTTTTAAAAAAAAAACAAATCTTCCTTGTAATTATGTAGCAAGAGGGAAGCAGGACAAGGATTTAAAGCAATGCCAGTAATATCTTAGACCATATTTCTGATTCTTGTATGTCGTTCAACTTTTGTTTATATCTCAAATTACCTGTCTTTGTTCCGACCTGCCAATTAAAGGTTACTCCCCAGCCTGCTAGACCGGCTTGATCATTTCTTCGCTATCTCCACAAATTCACTTCATACCAAGCCTTTGACTTGTCCGTGGTGCGTCGCTGAGCATGAACTAAATGATGGCCTAGCTTTTGTAGGCAGTCACGCACGTTCCTCTCCAGGACTATGTCACGTTAACTCAGTGCACAAAAATAGAATATTTGTTTTATGTCATTTCAAGTAAAGGCTATTGTGCCACTGGTTTTCTTGTACTGTTTAATACCGAAATGTGTGTTTTTTGCTGTTGTGCGTATTACAGGGTTTGCTGTTTCTGTATTTGTTCTTATTAAACACTGACTTTGACATGAATCACCGTGTGTGATTATTGGAAGAGAAATCCTTCCCAATTCCCAAGCCAAGTGGCAGCTAAAGCCCTAGTTACCAGCATCTTTTTGTTCTCTTGTTTTCCTCATACTGGTGATCCTTCTAATTAGTTCTGAAGAGCATTTTGAAGTTAAGAGAGACAGTACAGGTATGCAGCCCAGCCTTACATCTTCTGGCTCTCCAAAAGTACTAAAGACTTATTTAAGAGTAACTTTGTATCTCTTCAAAGACGCACACTGACAGATGTATGTACAGTATCTGTTTCACTGGAGTTTGATTCTATTGTATGAGTCAGTCTAGTGAGGGCAACTCTGGTTTCCCCCTCATGTCCAGTGGCATGTCTGTCAGTGTGTTGTCTGTTTTGTTTTCTTTCTTCCTCTTTCTCTCTCTTGCTCTTTTCCCCTACCCACCCCTTCCCCAATTGCATATGCTCACTTTTTCCACTTTCTCTGGGGAAACAAGGACTTCTTTTGCACATAATGTCTGTGCATGTGTACATTGGAAAAAGTGTGTGTAAAGTCCTGATAAAACTGGAAAAGTATATATTCCCAGCAAGTGTTTGTGTTTTTCTTCCTATTCCTGTATGCCTGCCTGTGTGAGTACATGTATAAGAACTTTCAAGAGCTCTCCTCTTGTTTAAGAGCAGTCTTGACCGCAGTCAGAAACAGTCATTTGTTTAGCAATCTTCAGTTCAGCGTCTGCCCGATGGTATTATTTCATAACTATATAAACATTTAAGGTGCCCAAGGCTGTGAAAGGGGCATATATGTGCTGGTTACTGAATAATTTCTGTCTGTTGAAGAAGTTGGCAATGAAAGAGCACATTGGAGACGATTTCTGAGACATCACAGTTAGTTATTCATTTCCTCACCCAGACTGTTTGTTTTGGATTTCAAGCCTTGACCTCCAAATCACAAGGCCTGTCTGTGTAGGACATCACTGCCTCCCAAACACTACACATCCCTTTATTATAGTTAAAAAAAACTCTCCTGCTTTCTCTCTCTGAAATTCTGAGTGTCACCCCAGCGAGCACAAGATGTGATCTTACTTCCAGCCTGAGCTCAAAATAGCATCTAGTCTACCTTTTAGCAGGCTGAGCAGCATGCTTATACATACATTAAAAACACATACCAGGTTCTTCAGTTGGCACCTCAGAGCATGTTTCATTCAGCAAAGTGAAAGGAACGTGAACACGAACAAACCTTGTCTTCTTATGAGTGACCGATAATGTAGACGCACAAAGGCGGCATGTCATTTCTGTGAATCTCATGTACAGAAGATGAAGTGAGGAATTACTCTTCCACTATGACACAACATCCGGAGAATGGTTTAGCACAAGAAATGGAGTTTTAATAAGTAGATGACTTGTCTTGTTACAACAACAGTTTTAGGAACTTAGGAAATGTAAAATTTAGATGGAAGCATTCATTTTATTAGACTACACTAGATAGAAGTATTAGACAGAAGAGATGAGATTACTGAAAAAGGAGACATGCATTTGTTTGAACATTTTGCTATGCCACTCACCTACAGGCCCCAGAATTTCAGCCAGTAGCGCTAACATGCTGGATAAACACAAGCCCCCCCAATAAAACATTAAAAGCGCTCCAGATTTGTCTGCTCACAAATAGCAGGGCTGTTGTTGGTGTTGACAGTTATGGAGCCTTTTAAAGAATGGTCAGAGCAACAGATGGTAACATCTGCTGAAAATAATTCACAACAGGGTTGAAATTATATATTTGTGTTTTGAAAAATGTTCTCTCGCTGTCTGCCTCTCTAGAGTACAGTTTAGGATTGACATTCTGTTCCTTCTTCCCTCGTTACTGGCAGGTAGTTTCCAAACTTATGTATGAAGTAGAAAACCACTACTTCCTCTGCAGGATGCTGCTAGCCGCTGTTACCCTCTTCCTTCTTGTTTTACGCACAGAACTTGAGCAATGTGTGAGTGTGTGTGAGAGCAAGAGACAAAGATCTCTCTCTAGAAAGTCTAGACAGAGTGGCTTAAATCAGTCTTTTTTTTTTCGCCCCCAGGAGCCTTTGGTGAGTGGTCACCATGCCACCCTTCCTGCGTATCACCCTCAGTAATTACGATGTGGGCGCGCTGTCTCCTCTTTCTGATGCTCCCATCTGTGCCATCAGGATAAAAGAGTCTATCGACACAGGTATGTACAGTTGTGCTTGTGCAAGAAGTGCAACAGTTGACAAAGAGACCTTACAACATCAGTTTGACTGTCACTATCTACTGCCCTCAAAAGTCCACAAGGAAACTGATTCTTAACAAACATCTTTGAGCTATAACCACTCCTTAATGCAGCGATGATGATGATGATGATGTCATTGTTCTTTTACAGAGAGAGGGAAGACCCTGGTTCAGAGGAAGCCCACCATGTACCCCCCCTGGAAGTCCAATTTTGATGCTCATATCAAGGAGGGGCGTGTCCTAGAAGTTGTTCTTATGCAGAGTAATGAGGAGCCATTGGCCAAGGCCACAATGGGCGTGTCTGTGCTGGCAGAGCGCTGCAAATCCAAGTCTAGAGGCAGCGGACGTGCTGAGTTCTGGGTGGACCTGCAGCCTTCTGGGAAGATTCAGATGGCTGTGCAGTTTTTTTTGGAGGATGGTGATGCAGGTAATGTGATTCAAGTTTAGTTTACAATCACTAGTTTTCTATTCTTCTTGGGGGAGAGAAAACATGCAAGGTCTTTTGATCATTATCAGTGGATTTGTGGAAACATAAACATGTGACCAAACAGGTGTCACCTTCAGATTCAGATAGTGATATTGGTGCATGGAAACATGTGACATCGCCTTTACGCCAGTTGAGTCCAGCCCATTTCAGGCATGATTATAAAGCACATGGAGTTCTACATGCTGTTGTCTAATGTGAAATGGCTGGAAATGGATCCAACTTGATCAAAGTGTCTGTTACTTGAAGTAGGTTTACATTTAAAAAATATATATTACAGGTTGTAGAAAACAGTTTTTAATTCAAAATATTTTTATTGAGTATTTCTGGATATAGTTTACAAAGGAAAAAAAGAAGACGGAAAACACAAACTGTTTAAAATGAATGAATACAAAACAGAACTTCTCATGTTGGAACATTGTTTTCCTCTCCTATTATTTACCAAACAAGCAGAAACCCAGAAGAAAAACAAAAAGAGAGAAAACAAAAACAAGAAAACCCCCCAACAAAATAAAAGCCACAACCCGAGAGGGATTATGATATTAACTAACCCTTTCCATAAGAACCACACAGAAGTTAGCTACGACATCGCTGAGCTTCACGTTCCCGTTAACACAGACAAACATCAGATCAGCAAATCCGTTACTCAGCTGGAACATCCTTAAGTTGAAGTTTAGAGAAGTTTTCCAGAAAGACACCCCAAATTTTATCATATGTGCCCTTTTGGTTCTGGATGGAGCAGTGGATGTTTTCCAGACTGAGACACGACATGAGATCAGCAAGCCACTGAACATGGGAGGGCGGGGCAGCAGCCTTCCACCTCATCAAAATGGCACGCCTAGCCAGGAGGGAACCAAAAGACAGCACCCTACGCTTTGCTCTGGGAATATACTTATCATCCTCTCCCGCTGTACCAAAGAGAGCAAGTAGGGGGTTGAGAGCTAGTTTCAGGCCGGTAGCCTTGTTCAAAGTGCAAGAAACCTCCTCCCAAAGATTTTGCTAGGCCAGGGCAGGTCCAAAACATGTGGAATTGTAACAGGGAACGACGGGTGCAGAGTGATGTAGAGTTTACCAGAGAAAGGACTGAGTCCCAGACGTCATGTGACATAGATATGTTTAACTGCTTCTCCCATGTGGACTTGAGGCCCACAACGGGAGCTGGTGTTACACTGCACAGTTTATTATAGAGACATTACAGCTTTGCCTGATAGTTGCAAATTAAGGAGCTTGTCCAGTAAGTTAGCAGCTGAAGCTTCTGGAAAATTGAAGAGGTGGGATTGCAAAAAATGTCTCAGTTGTAAGTATCTAAAAAAGTGCGTTTTGGGAAGACTGTATTTTTTTGACAGCTGGTCAAATGATGCTAGTTTATTGTGTATAAAGAGATCTTTAAAGCAAATAATACCTGCTCTAAACCAAACCTGGAACAAGTTGTCCAAAGTTGGGGGGAGGAATAGGTGGTTTGAAAGGATGGGGCTTTGAAGTGAAAAATTATTATCAATATTAATATTATTATTGCCGAATTATCTGATTAGATCCAAAGTTGTCAATGAATAAAGGAAGAGAAGAACCCAGGAAGGAGGCAAGACAAATACCATGAGTTGAGTCTGATTCCAGTGCCAGCCAGCTGGTGGGGCCCACACCCTCCCCAGACTGTAACCAGTAGGTCAGAGATCGAATATTGGCAGCCCAATAGTAAAAGCGGAAGTTGGGGAGTGCCACCTTCAATCTTAGGTTTCTGTAAATGCACCTTAGCTACTCGACGTCATTTACCCTTCCAAATATAAGAGGAGATTATAGAATCTAGAGTTGTAAGGAAAGACTTGGGGATGAAGACTGGTGAAGATTGAAATAAGTATAAGAATTTAGGACGGATATTCAGTTTAATTGAATGAATTCGTCCGACCAGAGTTGTGTTCAGGGGTGACCACTGTTGAAGGCTTTGTTTGACATTCTTCAATAGCGTAAAAAAGGTGGCTTTGAGAAGTTGTTTATACTTTCTTGTAATTGTAATACCCAGGTAGGCGAACTGCTCTTTGACCACTTTAAAGGGGAAACCCGACAAATCTATTGGAAGCGCGTCTTCATTTAATAGATAAAGTTTGCTCTTGGACAGATTTAATTTATAACCAGAGACTTGACTGAAACGCGGGAGTAGTGACAATATATGAAAAGAGTTTTCCCTGACCGGGAATCGAACCCGGGCCGCGGCGGTGAGAGCGCCGAATCCTAACCACTAGACCACCAGGGAGATGTGCGCTCAGTGAAAGTTGAGATCTTTTCCGGCAACAGTCACCCACGTACCTCACCACCATTTTCCCATCTGTCTGCTCTGTTTGCTATACATCACCCTCTACTGGTAGAAAGGCTTCATTTTTCCTTATTTTTCTACAACCAGCCACAGATTACATGTGTTTATGAGGTTTGTGGAGCAGCCACGCTTCTACAGTGATTTGAAATAATCTGTCTGCCTCAGGCTGTTGATGATTAATCTGCATGCTGGTTTCACACCTCACACTGGTCTGGTCAGCTGACTAGGTGTGCCATGAAACCATTGCAGGATAAAACTAATCCTCTGGTGTCATTACAAATTTAGCCTGTGGCTTGGGCTGCAGTTCAATTATTTCTGACAAGGAACTGTAAATGTTTGTTTTTCTTAATACACCGCACTAGTGAGTTTACTAAGAACTGGGGTAAACAAACACCTACACTGTATTAATTGTTTTTGTTGATGTCTGTGGCCTAAATTAAAATGAAAAAACAGTCTGTGAAGCCCATTTAAGTACATTGAATAACATTCTTAATAATAATATTATTAATAATAGCAGAGCATTAGCTGGCTTCATGCTGCATTTAGGGTACCAAGTTGGTCCGGATGGCAAGGCCAGCCCGCATAGTCACTGTTAACACAACAAACATTTCGTGGTATTTCCAAACTGCGTTCTGTGTAATGAGAGTTTCAGTGTGGGAGTGGCACAGTCTGGGTTTGCTGTTACTGGGTCATGAAAACTCCATACTCTGCATCTTGTCTCCTTCCAACACCCTCCGTAAGTTTCCTGAAAAGCAGCCCGGAGTATTTTTAGGCACGTGTGAACAGTCATCAGCAGTATCTGCCCCCTCTGTCATTCTCTTTTCCTCTCACTCGCTCCCACTTTCTTGGCTCAACTTACCAAAGTGCTGTCCAAACAAACATCTGTCAGTAGACTGGCAGATAAGAAAAAAGTTTGTCCCTCACCTCATCACTCTTCCCACTTTCCCCCGTCTGTTCTGTTGTCTTTAAGGCGGCTTCTTTTTTTGAATTGTCCCAAAATGCCACCTCCCATCCACCCACATACCCCCCTTGTCTCTTCCATAGTTTCTGTTATGTCTTTGTTTACCACTCTCACGCCTCTTTCGCTGTCTTCTCTGATTGACTTTTGACCCCCACCCATTTGATTTGCATCAGTTAGAGCAGCTAATCCAGGGAGGCATTTTGCAGTGTTTAGCCTCCATTCAGCAGTGGCAGTAGCTCATGTCTCCCCTTTCCTTAGCTCATAAGGTATTCTTAACAAATAGTTTTCTGTTACAGTTGACAGTGATAAAATACACAGCGGCAACATTGATGGTTTATCAGCCAAACTGTTTGAATTTAGGTAACGTTTGACAGAAATTATGTTTCTAAAATTTAATGGACATGCAATTATTTGATTGTTAACTCTATCTCTCCCCACAGTGGCTGCTAGGCCGACCGTGAAGGCTCCTACTGAAGACGGGTTGATGACCCTGAACAGGAGGAGGGGCGCAGTCAAGCAGCCCAAGATTCTTGTCATCAAGAACCATGAGTTCACGTCCACCTTCTTCCACCAGCCCACCTTCTGCTCTGTCTGTAGAGACTTTCTCTGGTGAGATGCAAAAGTCCCTCTTTGTTAGATGGCAGCTGCCACTATTATTATTAAATCTTAGTTTTTCACTGGTGTATTTTTTTTTTAAAATCTCAGTAGAGTCTCAGAGTGAGGCTATGAATGTTTTTCCTTCCACTTTGTTTGAACGTGACTAATCCAGAGGCAGCTAGTTTGCCTGTCTGTTTGCTTGCTTTTCTGCTTTGCTTTGTGTGTGTGAGTGCATGCGTGTTTTATTTCACTGGTACAAGTAGTCCATACTTTCAAATGTCTTTCTTAAAAGATTGGTTATTTTGTTTTGCTTAATGGAGCAGTTTAAGGGAATTAAGGGGGGAAAAACCTGTAAGAGTGCTATTGTGAGAATGAGTCACCTCCTAGGGAAATCCCACAAGGCTGTTATATCAGTGTCAGCAGCACTAATCTGTGAACCAAACTCCTCCTTGTACTCAAACTTCAGTATTATCTATATCTTGTAAAACAGGGAGGAGGAAGTCTGAAGTTTATTGAGTCTGTTGTCTGACGCTGGTATTTTTACACCCATAGTTTCAATCTTATGACCTAAGATGGGAGGAGAATCTAGTTATCTCCACACGATATATCACTATCATCAGCAGTCCTACAATTAAAATCATCCCGTGTATCTTACTCTTTTACAGTATTAGCAGAGAATATTATAATATATTCTCTAAATTGGATATAGCTCAGCCATTTACCTTCTCCCTTTTTTCCCCATGCAGGGGGCTCAACAAGCAAGGATACAAATGCAAACGTGAGTGTTTCTTTGACTGTTACCAATTCATGTGGTGTCAGACTTACACACAAACACCTTTCACCTCCAGGAAAAGGGAAACCATCAAAGTTGCAAGTGAATGGACTGCTAACACAGTATTTATCGATTTGTCTATTTCACACAGAATGCAATGCAGCAATCCACAGGAAGTGCAGCGACAAAATCATTGGCAAGTGCACTAGAACAGCGACCAACAGTCGTGAGACTATGGTGAGCGAAGTTGTGTATGGACGAGTACAGTCACTCTGCTGGCTTCTTTTTATCATGGAATTGAGGATGATTTTGTATTTTATCTTGTAGTAATATATCAGTGATACACTATTATGTCAACTAAACAGTCATTTTAACACTATACTTTTTTTGTTTGTCTTTACATGACCACATATCTTTGACTCAAATGAATACTGAGCCAAACACATCCACCCAAACCTACAAACATCATCAGTATTGGATTCAGTGTTCAAATCAGTTGAAACGTGTGATTGCTTATTGTCTGTAGAAGTTCTGTGTGACTTTAGCTTAGACAGGCGAAACATATAATCTTGCGTGTTTTAATCGTCAGGTACCAGCATTCTCTGGGTTTAATGCTCTTCTATGTGTCTGTAGTTCCAGAAAGAACGTTTCAATATTGACATGCCACATCGCTTTAAAACTTACAACTACAAGAGCCCCACCTTCTGTGACCACTGTGGAAGTCTACTGTGGGGTCTGTACAAGCAGGGCCTTAAATGTGAAGGTAAGTCTGGTGTGTTGAGTTTCTTTGTTTGTTTTGTTGTTGTTTTTTATTTTCGTTTTTATTAATATATTTTCTCTCTGAATCTTTTCCTTTGCTTGGGCTGTTCCATTGTTGACTCCACTGACCAGACTGTGGCATGAACGTACATAGTGGCTGCACAAGCAAAGTGGGCAATCTTTGTGGAATCAACCAGAAACTACTAGCAGAGGCTTTGTCTCAAGTCTCCCAGGTTTGCACAGTCATTGGGTGAACATTGTATTAAAAAGCTAAGAAAAACTAATTAAAAATATGAAAGAATCTGTTGCCAAACTTATTTTTTTCTCCATAGAAATCTGTGAAGAAATCTGAGGACTCCCCTGCACCAGATATTGGAATCTACCAAGATGTCAGAAATGCAACAGTGGACCCTAGTGGTGAGAAGCTTTCATTGTAGCACTGACTGTAATACAAAGTTTTTCTAAAATGGTGTATCAGCTTTAGGGGACCTATTACTAGACCTGAGTGACGCTTTGTCTGCGGCATGCAGTTTTACCTCCTCTGCTTTTAAGGCCAGATGCTGTTTAAGCAAACTTTTGCAAGCAGAAAGTTTGAACAGCAGGTGGGAGAAGCTGCTGTGTCTGAGATGGCCATATTAACAATACACCCTCTAAATAACATAATTAAGAAACAAGAGTAAGAAAACACGGTGTAAAGCAAATCTGAAACTGTAGGTTTTGGATCAAAGCAATTGCTTGCAAATATAATAATGTCATTATCTGAATGCTGGGCATATTTAAAAATGCAGTGTTGAAACAGTCATTCCCAACATCATTCTTTCCTTATTAATTATGTCTTTATTATCAACCTTAAAATGACCTTTTTGCTGTTTCAGTTTGCGTGCATGTTTGTTTACGGGTTTGCATACTCATTTACTTAAAGTTTGCAAATTTTACAGCAGGTGGCAATGGGAAGGGTCCTAGCCCTAGCCCTGCCCCAGCCCCAACTACAGTTTCCCAGGCACGCCTCTCCCTCAACCAGCTAATATTCCACAAGGTTCTGGGAAAAGGCAGCTTTGGCAAGGTATGCTCCATGTTGCTGTCTTTAAATCTTTAAGTCTTTATCATGGACTGTAAGGCACCATAATGTTACTCAGACTTGCATGTGAAAAGAATGTTTGCTTAAGAAAATAAACTCAAAGTAGTCCTTCAATTGTCCACATGGGAATTTTTGCTGATGCTAACCATGAACTATTATGTTGGTAATGGGAGTAAAATATTTTGAAAAAACTGTATACAAAGTAAAAATTCACATGTTTTAGAAGACAAAACCATTACTAAGGAAAAGTGAAGATGTTTAAATTCAGATGAAGGGAACCTCTGAAAGGAAGAAACCTCTGAAGGGAAAAAAATCTCATGTGCTAATTTTTTTTTGTTAATTTAAGTCTATAACTAAAGCACATTTTGATTTACATGGCAGATGTAGTTTACCCCACTTTTGATCTTTAGTCTAGCTTATAAGATCTGTACAACCCCCCGCTGCTTCTGAAATGACTTCCTTCACTCTGCAATGGGAGCATTTGACTGCTTTCAAGCGCAATAACAAGTTGTTCATCTGTCACCACAGATGCCAGACATCATTTAACACACAGAATGATTTACAAGAAAAGGAGAAGGCAAATTTATTTATATCCAGTCCCAGTGTGGGCATTGTGGGCTCTGCAGTGAAGTGAAACATCTACACAGAAATGCAAAAACATAGCTCAGTTTGTTTTGTTATACTCTAGTTATGAAGCAGGTGTGATTAAACTGATGATGTTACTGACAGTAATGTGGTTCTGACACCCCAGGTGTTGCTTGCAGAGCTGAAGGGACAGAGCCTGTACTTTGCTGTGAAGGTCCTGAAGAAGGACGTCGTTCTCATGGATGACGATGTGGAGTGCACCATGGTGGAGAAAAGAGTCCTTTCCCTTGCCTGGAACAACCCTTTTCTCACTCATCTCTATGCCACATTCCAGTCAAAAGTAAGTGCACACATGCTAAACACCTCTGCTAGTAAAGTTCATAGAACATGTTCTCTGATGGGGAGTCGTCTAGGCTGCAGCAATAAGAGTCACAGTTCCAAGCTGTCATTAAAGGCTGCATCCTCAACAATTCAATTCTTTCAGTTTGTTTTAAAATAAACACTGTTTTAACAGCGGTTCAGTTCAAAGGAACACACAGCAGTGGTAAAATATTGAATTTATCTGCACAACAGCTACGGGCATAGAAAACAACACCTGTAATGCCTGTAAGTCATTATCTATATTAAATTTAGTGCCATGCAATAGTAGTAAGTAATAACTGATGAGAGCCAGTCAGGCAGCGAGCCTTGGCATCGATATAATTATTTTAAAAAGTTACTTTTTCTGCCTTTCAAGACTTAATGACCCTGTGTTAATATAAAACTCTTTTAAGGTTTTTGGAACTTCTTAATTGTCAGATTAGTGTGGACTCTCTGCGTACCGAGAAAATGGATTAGTGTGAGCAACTTACCCCGCTCTCCATATCTCCTTTACGTCTGCTGGTTAACTTACAATAATGTATTATTTGCACAGGAGCACCTCTTCTTTGTAATGGAGTACTTGAATGGAGGTGACTTGATGTTTCACATCCAAGACAAGGGACGATTTGATCTCAACAGAGCTACGTGAGTACATGGGGATAGAGTGTTTTAAAAAAGGAAGAAAAGAAAAAAAGCTACAAGTGTTGTATGAGTTATCATTTTCAGCGTCATTGGGTCTTAAATCGTACTAAAACTGTTATTTCCTCAACTTTTAGATTCTATGCTGCTGAGATTATAGTGGGACTGCAATTCCTCCACTCAAAGGGAATAATCTACAGGTAAAATCCCACAGGCTCTCTGTACTACTTCCTGCATTCTCTGCATTCAGTCTGCTACTGCAGCAGAGTAAACTGAAATTTCGTTTTAGATTACATGGCTTCAAACTGAATTTACTGTGACAGTCCTACATTGTTTAAATATCATCCTATATCTGTTTACAGAGACCTGAAGCTGGACAATGTGATGCTGGACAAGGACGGACACATAAAGATAGCAGACTTTGGCATGTGCAAAGAGAATGTCTTTGGAGATGTCAAAGCGAGCACATTCTGTGGGACACCAGATTATATCGCACCGGAGGTTGGTTTGCCCGGCTAAGGGTTCAATACCTTACTTTTCCATCAAAATCTTTCACCTTTTTATAAAAGCCACAATCTGTATGTCATTCAGGTGGCAACCTGAATTGTTTGTTTGCAGTCTCTTTGTAATACTATGTAACAAGAACAGAACACTCCAGACATCACATTCCCTCATTCTTCTTCTATGCTTCTGATCAATTTGTCTCTTATCTCAGATCCTGTGTGGACAGAAGTACACATTCTCAGTGGACTGGTGGTCTTTTGGTGTCCTGGTGTATGAGATGCTAATTGGTCAGTCGCCTTTCCAAGGTGACGATGAGGACGAGCTCTTTGAATCCATCAGGTCGGACATTCCTCACTACCCTCGGTGGATCTCCAAGGAGTCAAAGAGCCTGCTTGACCTGGTAAAAATATAAATGAATAAATTATTAGGCAGACATGCGTATTGTGGAATTATAGTTACATAATGAGATCTATTGTGTTCTGTTATTATTTCAGTTGTTTGAGCGAGATCCCACTCGCAGATTGGGTGTTGTGGGGGACATCCGAGGACACCCATTCTTCAAAAACATTAACTGGACAGCACTGGAGAGGAGACAAGTGGAGCCTCCTTTCAAGCCTAAAGTGGTATGGGCCTAAAATTTTGGTTTTAATTAACATTAGTTCACAGCTATTAATTAGAGCTGTCATTAAATATAATTGCTTGCCTCTAGGATATCAGATACCTCATCTTATTTTTTCTTTTTTACTTTAACCTGACTAAATGCCTAACCTCCCACCAACAGAAATCCCCCAGTGACCACAGCAACTTTGATCGTGAGTTCCTGAATGAGAAGCCGCGTCTCTCCCATGCTGATAAAAACCTCATTGATTCTATGGACCAGGCAGCTTTCGCTGGCTTTTCCTTCATCAACCCCAAACTGGAACCCATAATAACCAAATAAGAAAGTAAAAACGGCATCCTCAGATGGCTCATCACTTCCAGCAGGCTTCTTACCCAATTCCCTTTGTCTTCGTGTGGTGGAGGGCCTGAGCTTGACAATGAAGTTTTCTTTTGTTTTGTTTTTTCAGTTCCCCAAAAGAGGAAAAGATCAAATAAAACCAAGATGTTGTTGGAAGCTAAGTGTAATAATATCTCAGCTATCAAACTTGTACAGGTGTATAAAATAGTGTCTGGAAATTAAGGGAGTTTCATCAGAAACCAGTGTTACCATTATTAGTCTGGGGACAGGTGTGTATAGTAGAATATATTCAATCTTTGGGCACTTTTCTTTCCCTTTTCCACATGATCACACTTTGAATCTGTAAGTATCATTTAGTGTACTGTATCATAAATTTTTATTTACAGACAGAAATGCAGCACCTTTGTTTAGTCATAGAAATTAATACACCTAGCATTGCTTAGTCAAGCCGTGTTTGTGTTTGTGTGAAAGACAGAGTGTGTGTGGTGCATGCATAAGAGCCTGTGGGTGCGTGCAGGTATTTTTGTATGTAAATGGTGCCTCTGTAGCCAGTAACATTAACTGTTGGTGTACGAATTCTCAGCTGGTCCAGGTAAAGGTGCCGTGAATTTAAGTCTAGCTGAAATAAAGTTGTTTTTTGTTTTGTTTTGTTTTTAAATGCTAGAATTTACATTTTCCCTCATTGACTGCACTCTTGTTTAGAAACTAGACATGCATTACCCACAGTGTCACATTCACTTTAAAAAAATGCCCATGATACCCACTTTTCTTGTGTTATTTATCCAACACTGGTGTTAAAACTCATTCAGACTCAAGCACAGTGCAAACACTTGTTCCACACATAGCATTATGTTTTTCTTTGGGCTTGCAAAAGATTTCATGAAAGACTTGCAGCAGCCGTTCGGCACCATGCCTGTATGTGCTGAAGGACGTGCTTTTATGGGGGGGGTCACTGTAAGGACAGATCTTTAATATGTCTTATATTACTTGAATGCAGGAATTTTAACATGGAAATAATATTGCTGTATATGGAAGATTAAAATGTATGTTACTATGAGCTTTCTATAAGTTATGGGTGGACTTATTTTTTACTCTCCTCATCTTTTACATTTGATTCTGAATAAATATACTGTAAACTCCTGAGAAGTCATGCCCTTTCTTCTGCTTTAAATCCATTTTGCATCCCAGTTATTATTGGTACAGGTTAAGAAAACGTTTACTTGGTTCACGTGCACCTTTGTACTACTGGCATTATGTTAGGAAAAGACCTGTGGTAATTTACCGCCACCTAGCGATCAGGTGTTTTTATTGCAGCTTAAAGAAGGGTGAAAAAAAAAAAAAAGGCGAGGAAACGTTCATGCAGCGCGCTCGCCTTTTTATGACCTGTCCTCGTCCTCTGTCCCCCACCCCGCCCCGACGCATTTCGGTGTTTTAAGTCTTAGTGCAGACTGTGGACAAATAGCAAACAAGAGACAGGAAACTGAAAGCTGCACTGGGAGGCAAACGTGTTCAACTTGTTCGGAGATTTGCCTCTCTATGCAAACAGCCTTAAGCCTAATGCAGCGTTAAAGTTGCAGGCCATTTTAAAAAGAAAAAACGACCCAACCCAAATGACAAATTAAAAATAACACGATCAAAAAGATAAATTGAAAAATGCGGCACGGTTAACAAATACTTTCTCATTCAGCAGCAGATTTATTTGGGGAAACCCAAATTCCTTCTCGTCTAGTCGAAAGCTTTTAGTGCAAGGCAGCTCCACACTGGAATAAAAATCACCAGATACATTTTGGAAATAAATGCGTGCCCCCCTCCCCCAGTCCCTGTCACTTAAATTTATTCACGGCTCTGCGATTGTTTCGACTGTTTGTGCAAGATCCGATCGCCTTTCTGTGGCCAACATTTACTGTATTGTTTCCACCTGAAAAAGAAAAAAATAAACGCTTTTAAAAATATTTGTAGGCATCCGTAAGGCTGGGCCAAGTGAGCGGCAAAATGTGTTTTAGATACCGGGTGAGGCTTGAAGAGCTGAAGACGGGTTTATCGAAACGAGGTGTACACTTGTTTCATAAGGAAAGCGCCTTTCTTGCACAAAATAGGTAGACTTTGTGCGCCGCACTCAGTGTCAGCGCATATTTCCAGCAGTTTCTCCCGCCCTCTCCCCCCAACAAAAAAAGAACCACAAAAAAACCCACAAAAAAAAAATAAACGGCTTGGCATCCTTGCGCAGCTTGAGTATCCTGACAGCAAAGACGCGTAGAATTGTATCCTTCAGTGTGATTGTCCATTTTAAAAGTACGGGACGTATGTCAGGCATTGTCTGTGAGCTTATTTTATTTACTTAACAGATATTACAGTGAATGGAAATAAACCAACTCGAGGTCATCTTCAATAACACAGCCGATAGCCTACTTCAATACAGAATGAATTGCTTTTCTTTTGTAGCAGAAAAAGAAGCCTATTCCACTTATCGAAATTGTGTCGATTATACGTGCAATTAATTCCGGCTCAGCCATTAACTAAGTGTTGATTCCGCTGGGTATAAAAGAAGCCCTTTAACGGCTGGTGAGGCTGACCCTCCCCTTCTGTACGAACACGGCAAACATTTAGCTTTTTTTCTTTTATTTTTGTGTTATAGATAGAGTCTTCACTCCTGTTGTGTGTCATTTTTATTGTGTGTGTGAAGATGGAAGTCAGTGTGATGTAGCCAGGCTCAGAGGCATATAGGCGGCAGAACATGCGCAGTGGCCGCTCGTGCCATATTGGAATGAGGTCGTGAACGAGAACTACGTTAAGCTAACGGCACGCTGCCGAAACAAAGCCGGAAGTATCTGCGGATTAATCCTCGTCACAGCAAAAGCCCTGCTCGTTGCTCGGGCAACGGCTGTAAAGCGGTGGCTCGTGAAGGCGGTTTTATTGTGAAACGTCCCACCGGGGCCTCGGCTTTTTATTCGCGCTACGCTAACGCTGCTGAGAGCAAGCAGGCGGAGAGGAACGGCATCTAAAAAGCGACTTGGAAAAACTACTTAGCGGTAAGGGGCCGATTTTGCGACTAAATATTCACTTGGTACGCGTTGTTGCGCACAAATTCCTGGCGATGTTTTGTGCTGGGGTGGCGCATTCGCCTTTTTTCCCGTCTCTCAAAAAGATGAGTCGGGTTCGGTCGAGTGTAAGCGCCCTTATTGCTCGTCAGCCTGCTCTTATTGCTCAAGCCGTGACGTTCAGTAACTTGACTCGGACACAGGCGGTTTTAAACCATGTGTCCGAGGAGTCCCGCACGGCTGTTACACGCTTACCCTCGTGTTTTTTAATTTATTACACGGAAATTGAGCACATTTCTCCGGCTGCCTGTGTCATGTTCCGCTCAGTGTGAAAGTTAGACCGTTGGCGCTGTAGTCTCTCTCTCTCTCTCTCTGCAAAGCCATTGCGTTGATGGCCCATCTCTCTCTCTCCCTCTCTGAATGCTGCGGTTAGTCGGAAAAAGCGGCGCAATCTTAAGCTAGTTACAGTTCAAGGACCGTGTGGAAGTGTCCATGGATGTGCCCTCGTGTAACTCCGTATATTTGTACCGTGTTTAAGTCTTGCATAATGAAGGTTGCACGACCTCATCCGATTTGTGTTACTACCACCAAGCAGGCTGCATAAACTAACTGCCCCCCCC
>NW_024582812.1:404251-418556 GCF_018398535.1 Haplochromis burtoni
TCCCTCTTTCTCTCTCTCTTTTTTTTAAATTCCTCTAGCTTTTTAACGCGGATAAACGAGATGATGGTCGAAATGTCTGCGCTTTCCCGTCAGATTCACCGTTCACTTAATGCACCCTATTATTCATCAGCCCCCTTAACTTCCCTATTGTGCAACTTGAGTGATCCGCTGGCTGGCAGCGGTTGCTCGGGTTGACGTGCCGCTGTGCAACGAGCAGCCTTTACTGAAACTAAATCGAGCACCTGAAGGAAATAGGTGTTATTTAAGCGTGCTGTATTGAGGAAATTGGTCTTTTCCATTTTTAGCCTCCTCCCCCTTCTTCTTTTTCTTCTTCTTTATTTTTCTTCTTCTTTGGATGTGAAGTTGTCGCAGGTTTCGCTGGGATGTCGCAGTGATTTACGGGAGCAGGCCAACTCTTATTTGTTGGGCTTTTGTTTACAACCATTACCTCCACATTGAAGATGTCAGGGTGTCTGAAGTTATTTAAATCGCCTCGGAGGGTGAGAGGTGTGTGTTTGGTGATGGGGGGTGGTGTCTGAGGAACAACCAAAAAGGCTGCTGTTGTGAATTTATTGGTATCGTTTTAAGATGCGTTATCAAGAATGACATAGAGTTTCAACCTCATGTGCTAGCCCTTTAAAGGGGGTTTCGCCTAAAACCAAAACTATTCTCGCTTTCCTATTGTGCTATTATTATTGACCTATAAACCGTGTGGCTTTCGTGTCATGAACCAAGAGGTATCAGTCAGACAGTTCTGCCTCTGTAGACTCAATAGAGGATCATTCTGTTGATGTGAAATTATTCTACTGCAACACCTCCTGGCATTTAACATAACCTCATATTTCATTGTACACAGTTTATTTTTTTACCACATAAAATGCTCCTATTAACACATTGGGTTATTTAGAGCATGGTAGGCTGCCACAGTTTCCAGATGGCTTTGTTGCTGGTGATTTTTTTTATTATTATTTTTTTTATTTCTCACATTTCATTGGTTTGAACACCACCAACATAACTCTGGTTTGCAAGAAACCATGAAAGATTTGATAGCATTACAGGTGTAAATTTATACCAAATGCAACAGATACGTTTTAGGTTTTGTGAAGGTCAGAGTGTGGGCTGCTAACTGTAGAAATACATTTTCAGTCACTGGCGGATGACATTTAATAGTGCTTGGGGAAGTGACTAATTTAATTGTATCGAAAGCAGATTGTGTTCTAGAAAAGCCACACAATGTGTAAAGACTTATTTAGTTGGTTTGCTTTTCCCTCCCCGAGTCGTCAGAGGCCCTGAAAGGCATTATTGAGAACGCTCAGTGGCATGCTAAGTGCTGATGAGAGTATGATTCGGTGAGTGCTTGTAAAGAGGATGTAGTGTGGATGTCAGTTGTGGGTGTGTGTGCATTTGGCTCTTTCTCTTTCAGGTTCAGTCAGAGTCTTGGCTGTAGAAAGATTCAGGCAGAGCTGTGGTCCACACAGACCACTTTACTTTATATGAAACAGGGGAAGTTGCTTTTCTTCCTGTCTGCTGTGGCAGTTACACAGCAAAAGTGCTGCACCTCATGGACTCAACAATTCCCTGTGAAATAACCAACTGCATGGGAAATGTATCCATGTTCCACTCATAGTGATTCTCAAATGCTGACGTCCTCCTATTTGTTCAAGAAAACATGATTCAGTTTTATGTTGTTTGATTTTTGTCAAATGTATTTATTTAATCTGAAAATCCTATTGAGACCAAATCTGGCCAAGGTAGCAGCCATACAAACTCCAAAATATAAAAAAAAAAATGCAACAAGTACCATAAAATACAAGATCTACATAATTATATACAGTATAATTTAAAACTAGTGGTCTCAAGAAAAACATCCATACGTCTCCTTCACTGCATTCCCTATGGTGCTTTTAAAATCAGCGCTAGACATAACTGTATTTAGGTTTGGGTCTTTCATGTAGGCACAAAAGAGAATGGGAATGACATGAATTTGGATGTCTCTGCCTTGCTTGTGGGTGTATTTTTACACAGCTCAAGTAAGATTCCATGTAGATGCTTCTATTTCTAGCAAACAAGATGGAAAGATAGGAAAGGCAATACAGAAACCTCACAAATCTCAGCAGCGTTAGGGGCTAAAGGAAAAAAGTTGTGCCAAGAAGGTAATGGGGAAGTTGTTCAGACTATAGTACAGAGTAGCGGTTCTTAGAAAAACCATAGCCCTTAGTTTGCAAAATATTTTAGCAATTGATGTGACAAGACTTTAAAATATATCGTGTCTTCAGGTGCTAGCGAATAAAGCCATTAAAAAAGATTAAGGTGAACCTTAATCTTGTCAGGCTGACTTTTAACTGCAGTTTGAGCAAAATGGCTATAATGTGAAAAAAATGTAAGTGGTAAAACATGGTTACATTGAAAATTTAAATTTGCAAGTCATTACATTGAACAGTTTTAGAACAAAATAGTTCCTGTGGCTTTTAGGGTATAATTAGTGGTACGTATTTGCATAATCAGGGTTAGGATTCTGAGCGAGTACTTTAAAAATTTATCCTCTAAGGGGTCCCAGTGACCAGGAAGCATGAGGAACTTTTGATGCAAACTCACATCGTCAGAACGTAAATGTTACCTGAAAATCCTCCATGTGTGAACAAAATTATCAAGGTATTGTGCTCGCGTGCTTGGAGGGAAAAATGAATCAATCGAAAAGAGAATTTCAATTAGAAATTCTCTTTTTTCTTCATATATGAACAATAAAATAAGACAGATCTGAGAAGAGCGCTGCACTCGCTGTTTGACTGAAGGGTGTAAAAGTCATCAAGAAAACAGTTTTCAAACTGACAGGGTGTTCAGAAGCAAAAATGGAAAATACCTCACGTGTTTAAGCAAAATGAGGAAAAGAAGCACCAGCAGACTCCTCACAGGAGGACTCATTGTTGAGCACACATCATTAATCACTGAACTTGAAGAAACTGAGAAAAATGTAATTTCTTTATTGCAGAAATGCTAGAAATGCTGCAGCCACAATAATGTCAATCATTCCCTTAGCTTTGTGAGTATCAGAATCAAAAAATTCTGATATTTAAAAAAAATTACAATAATCAAATAATTAAAGGAAAAATAAAGATATTTGGATATGAAGTGTCCAATGAGTCACAGGTCTGACAGTGTTTCTGTGTAATAAGTGAAAGCGTAGTTGTTAGAACAGCCTGGGATCTGTGTAAAATTGTGCTTATTTCTAGTTACAAAGAAATCTGAGGCTCCAGTCCCTAAGCACTGGATGGACATAGAAATCTTTGTGATGGAAAGGGTGCACTAGAGATGCAGGTTTCTCAAGAAAAGGAGAAAAACAGACTGTTTACATAAAGTGGGTGCTACATTTGTGTGATGTCATTATGGATGGTGATGGACATAATGCATTATCATTGTTTGAGTTTGTGAGACCCTTTTTAGGGTTCTGTTTTTCTTTATCTGTTGTATCAAAATGTTAATTTTAATTAAGTACAGAATAAAAAAAGAGATATCAGTTTAGAACGAGGCCCCTAGGACCCCTTGGAATATAGCTTTTTTACTAAAGGCTTGTAGCTCTGCTCCTATCTCTACTGCTCTTTTTCCACTCTGGTGTAAGGAGTGTGCAACCCCCTGGCCCCCCCAGGACAATGAGGTCCTCTGCTGCGTGTTTGTGTATGTGCTGGAGGGAGGGGGGAAAAAGGCAGATCGAGTAAGGGACAGGGTCGCGGGTGAAAGGCGGCACTGGTCCCGGCGGAGCACGGGGGTCGCAGTGGTAGTCCCGCGGTCGGGAGGGGGTGGCTTCTGATGGCGGCCTTGGTTTTAATAGAGACATCAGATGTGACAAAGACGGGCTGACAGGGCGCCTGAATGGAGCTGCAGTGACAGACAAGCTCTACTCAGCATCCCATACAGCGTGCTCTCCACCATCGTCACGCCCAGCGCTCCGCTCTTTCTCATTCATGCCACTTCTCTTGTTGTATTAACTTATTTCATCTGGCTCTCACAATGCCCTGGGTTGGGTTTCATGTGTCCGAGATTGACGTGCGTTTGTGTTTTCACATTGGGCAGGAAAAGGCATATGACTGTGGTTTTAAAAAGAAGAACCCAAATGAGTTTCACAAGTAGAGAGGTGAGGTTGGATGAGATTAGCATAGCTACATATATTTTCCAGCTATCGTACCATCTGGTGCGTTACTTAGGTGGTAAGTCCGGGACCAGATAGAAGCACTTTGAATATTAATGTTAGATCTTCTCTAAAGACATTGGCAGCCTGATTATCAAGAGGCAGCAGTCCTTGATTTTCAAATGGCTCAGGGATTCAAACTAATGCAAATTCATTTTTTTTTTGTTTTGAAGCACAGTTTGCAAATTAATGCTGTTGAATTTTCTTTGTCTTATGTCTGCTGTTTGACCCAGTAATGCAGGTTACTCTGCCTGCCATTGTGATGCTTTCTATTGTCTATGGCGAGTGGCTTACATGCTGTTAACTGATACCGATGTTTATATATTATAATGATATAGATGGTGTTAAAATAAAGGTATAGGCATAATAGTGGTGTGCCACAGATGACTATTTGGAGCCTGGATGAGTGCACTGTTTTCATTTCTGTGTTTCATTCTCTCTTCTGCCAGAGTTTTGGAGTCCTAGTTGGCCGCGAGGGCACCAGCATGAGCCAGGAGACACTGGTGTCTGGTAAGAACAATTCTGTGAACAAATGTGTGAAAAGCAAAAAGTTTAGGGAGGTTTTGATTATGAAATTCAAAACCATAATTGACATTTAAAATAACAGTTTGGCTACACAAAAGTCTGGAGTGACCCCTCATTGCTTTATATTGAGCTAGATAAGTGTTAATAGATGCAGCGATTCATTTAAACATGGACAAAAATTAATGTAAATATAGTATATGAGGAAATATTAGAGGTGGAAAAGGGGCACATTTTAATTAACTAAAAAAAATAGACATTTGTAGAACAGAAAATTAACCGAACCAATTGTGTGAATTTGGAAAACAAACTAAATTCAAATTCAAATATAGAAATATCCTTAGTTTTAGTCTTTGTCAGTAGGCAATATTTGTCATGGAAATGTTTATTGAGACTTGTCTGCGAGTCAATTGCTTTTAAAAAGTTCTGTGTTAGTTTTTGATTTTACTTATGCCTGACATGTGCCTTCCATACATAATACGTAAAAAAAACTGAAACTAATGAAAATGAAACAGCAAACCGATAATTTTCCAACAATAAAAACTAAGTGACACAAACAAGCCCACTCTGGAAATGTACTTGAACTGAATTGAAAACAGAAAGTCAAAACGAAATAGAAACAGAAACTAATTAGAAAATACAAAAGCTTTAATAACTGTGCTTCTTGAAGGGGATTCAAAGCTCTTTGGATGTTGGCTGACTTTTAATCTTTCGTGATGATCCCACGCTGAGGTCCGGGCCAATCCATGACTGATATGGTTTTTCTGCCCAGGTGCTATCCAGTTTGTCATTGCTGAAAAATGAAGCTTTTGCCAGTAAGAGGTTTTTCAGCAATTTTGATAGTTGCCCAACACCAGTGGTTGAAATGCAGTCCCACACTATGACAGAACCTCCATCATGTTTTACAGATGGATGCAGACATTCACTGTTGGACCTCCTTTCCTGTATGCATTTTTGCAACAGGCTACTAGTAACAAAGGCCCCATTTAAATTGGTTTCTTGCTAGTACGTAGACACAGCACTACTTCATCCCTTGTGTTCCAGTTGTTATCTTTAATGCTTGCTGTTAAGTGACTCAACAAACAACAAAAAACATTCCTACAAGAAATGGTTAGCTACAAGGACTGTGCTCAAAATAAATATGGAAACCCCCCCCCCCCCAAAAAAAACAACCCAAAAATATATATAAAACTGCAAGTGACCCGTGGATATTTGTGCATTCCTGTGTAGGACAAAATGCTGGAAAGCAGGTTCATGAAGAAAAATGCGTTTGCATTCCAGATGGAGACTCTGCTCAGGATGCTCCTGACTTTAACTGGGATGATTACCTGGAGGAGACTGAAGCCGTGGCTGTGCCCCATCACAGCTTCAAACATGTGGGTGTCGACAACCTTGACAGCTTACACACATTTCTGGATAAACTTGTGCTAGCTATTTATGATGAATTACATAGCTTCTGTGTAAAGTCTTCAGAGAGACTGGTGGGGTCAAACGTCATATTAAAATTTAAATTGAAGTTTTTAAACTTATTAGCATGCCCATATGGTGTTTCATTAATGTGCTAGAAGGCATAGAATGAGGAAAACAAGCAGTCAGCACCATGTCTGAATGTTCTTTTTGCAGTAACAACAGAGTCACCACTGTCACCATTTTTTTCTTTCCCGACTAGTGTAAAGTTGGCTCTAGCTGTTACATTGTTACAAGTTACTTCCTGTATAGGCGCAACTTAAGTTATTCTGTTGTCAGATAACCAAAGCAAGTAAATATGAGTGAAAATTGAACCCTTTTTCATAGTAACTCTTGTTAATTCTATTAACTAATTACAAACATGTGCCTCACATATGGGCAGTCCATACTGCAGCGCCTTTTTTCTGAGGTTGTTTTGATTTGACCAGCTGTAATATGCAAAATGCATTGAAAAGGTTTGGAGATGTTGAGGAAAACTGTGGGTCAGGTTTTGAAGTAATCCAAAGAAATCTGACCACATGTTCTTTGCAATCCAGTGGATTATATGACTAAATATTTCCATGTGCTTTGTGCTCATTTTAAAGAAACCTAATCCAACTCTGTGTTCTCTGGATACGTTACTTGTAGCAAACAATTGGAGAGTCCTTGTGTTCTCTCATAAAACTAGTGTTTTAACCCATGTTACTTAAGCTGAAAGCTGGTAGGTAGATTTATTTAGGATGAAAACCAATAGAATAAAAGTCTTTTCTCTTATGTTGATTTGATCTCCTGTTTTCCGTTCTCCCCTCAGGTGGACCAGGGCCTGCAGACAGGGCTGACTCCAGGCATGAAGCTGGAGGTATGTGTGCGCTCTGAGGCTGACAGCCCTTATTGGGTGGCAAACATCATCACCACATGTGGACAGCTGCTGCTTTTACGTTACGAGGGATACCAGGATGATCGCCGTGCAGACTTCTGGTGTGACATCATGACGGCAGACCTCCACCCTTTGGGTTGGAGCCGGCAGCACGACAAGACAATGAGGCCCCCTGAAGGTGAGGCGCTGCTGGGGTTGGCATCGTGATTTTTGAATTGTGGGACGCATAGTTAGAGCTGACTGATCTCATAAATCACAGTCAAGTAACCTTTCTGTCTTTTAAATGGAGAGAGCTCTGCAGAGACAATGTAAGATTTTGGGGGGTTTTCTTTCATGCCAAAATGTAATTTAATGTTGGAACTCAACTAGGCAATTGGACTTTTGTTCATCAGTTAGATTTAAGTAATGAATATTTCTGTTCCCCTGATGTGCTGCTGGCACAGTTGCCCACAGGTGAAACACTGGGGTTTCCCTTCTGATGTTCTCGCTTCATGAAAAATAGATTTCCCACAAAATGGGTAGGCGAAACACTGAAGGAAATTAACTTTTTTCTTGTGCATTTTTTACATTAATGGAGATTAAAAAAAACCTTGATACTTGTGTGTATAAACAGAAAACATAACAAAACAAAACCAAATACTTGATTTACCATTATGGGATGTGGTAGATGAAAGTTTGATTAAGATAACATCTCACCTTCAGTATATGATCCCTCTAGTATTTTTTTTTTCTGTTTTATAATTGATGTGATGCTTCAAAGCAGCTGTGTGAGGAAAAATTAGAATTGGGATGTGTGTAATGCTAAAGACCACCAGCTTTTTTGGTTAATAAACTAAATGGTGTGTGTGAATCATCCACCTCAGGTGTGCGTGAGAAGCATCAGGACTGGGAGGCTTTGCTGGAAAAGGCCTTGGCTGAGGAGTGCAGCGCGCCTGCCAGCCTGCTGGAATTGGTAAGGCAGGGGAAGGAAGCAGCTGTCCTTCCAAAAGGCTACTCACACCCAGGGTGGGGTGTTAGCTTTTGGCATTTCGGTACCCACCCGTGCCAACAACAGTCTCCTCTATCAGGGCAAATTTACGGCACACACTGTGCACTCCCATGTGTCATATCACTTAAATGTCAGATAATTACAAGTTGCATCCTCTCACATTAGACGGGCAGTTGAGGAATTGTCGATATATTAGGGAAGGGATGTTGGAGATAGAGCTGCCAGGGATGTGGAGAGACGGAGGCAGGTGATCAGCTGTGATAACCGATAAAGGGAGCAGCCGAGAGGAGATCCTCTCTCAATATTTGACTTACCTTTGAAAGTAAAGGGGTAATATTAGAGCTTATTCCAAATTACAAAGTAACAAATTAGATTTACTATATTAAAATTCAGGCCCAGCAGAAGGAATTTAAAGCAGCAGAAGTCAGTGTCTTTCTTCCTTTTTCCCACTTCTTAGCTTTTCTGTCTTCATTTCTGATCCCAGACTCCCTCAACATGGACAATTCCAGTTTTTGTGGAGAAATGCCATCCTTCAGACACTTTTCTTTTTTTTTAGCTGTGCTTTGCTCACAGAGTTTCTCTGCTACCTTTGTGACATCCACATTTACCTCTTCTGTCAACTCTTTCTGTGATTATTTTATTTGTTACATTTTGGCCAGTTTGCCTTTGATTGTTGTCAAGCTAGAAAATGTCTCTCCTGCAAATATTATGTAAAACCTATCAACCAGTGTTGCAGTGTATCCACAGGCATTCATCTATAAATGTCATCCCAAACAGACTTTGCCTCACGCAGCCCCATATCACACTCTCACCTCCCTTGCTTCGCGGTCAGAACTTTGGTTTCACTGTGGTACTCTTGGCCAGGATCATGCCAGCCATGCTGGAAACCATCTGAAAAAATTTATCTAGTGTCTCATCTGATCAAAGAATGCGCTTCTATTATTAATAAGGCTTTTTTGTGCACTTTAGCACAGTTTAATCTTTTAATTTTGTGCCAAAGAGCAAGCAGAGGAATTTTTTTTTTTCTTGGCTGGTATCCATAAAAGCTGACATCAGCACAGCGTGCTTCACACTGTCTGAGCTGTTGCAGAGCATCTCATTTCTACTCAAAAACTCTGTGCCAAGTCTTCTTTTAAAGTTCTTTTTGTACAAGTGGTTCTTGGCTTATTCTGTAACTTCTGATTACTGTGGAAATGTGTTCCAATAATTTTTTCCCCTGATCTTCCTCTATCCTTTTCCATCTTTGTGAACTCTCAGTATCAGATTGCTGCATTGATTTTCTACTTTGGGGTCTGTATTCACAATATAGTATCTCTGAATATTTTGAGTGTTTATGATAGGAAACGGGCACAGAAATAAGGCAGTTGTTAGAGATGAATTGCTTTAAATTTTAATGATATTGCATTCATCACTGTTGCTACTTAGTTATTTGTATTTTCCTATCTGTATTTTAAGTTTAGATTTATATCTCTAAGAGCCATAATAAAAAAATCAACATTAGAATACATCTCAGCTTGAACTAAATAAGATTTTATCTGCTGAAGTCTGAAGTATACAAAACACAAGGCTCTGAGCTTTTGTTTACACCATGAATGATGTGCTGCTGGAAGCAAATACACTGTAGGAGCAGCCTGTGAAATTCTTCACATCCATTAGTTAGCTTTCAGTCACCGTGTTTCAGTTCTGCCACTTAGCCATGCAGTGCATTCTCTCCACTGCAAATTCCTCTCCTTGTCTAGGCGTGTGTTCATGTGTGTTTGTGTTAGTGTGCTATGGGCTTTCCATTTACCACTCCTGGCCCCTTTCCAGCCCCAGCGTGGCAGAGACCCAGTGGAGCTCCTGTGTGCGGGCTGCTACGTGGAGCTCCAGGATAGCGTTGACCCGGGGCTGGCCTGGGCTGCTGAGGTGGAGGAAAATGTCGGAGGAAGGTTGAAACTGCGGCTTATAGGCACAGAGGGTCTCCCAGACACACCCGCAACTCTCTGGCTCTTTTATCTTCACCCACGCCTACACCCACCCGGCTGGGCCAAAGAGCACGGCTGCACCCTCAGGCCTCCTTCAGGTCAGTGGCATCAACATGGGACAGGTTTTATTTCCAGAAGTAAAGGAAGTTCCTTTCTTCTTCATCTGTAGGTTTCTGAGCAAAGTGCCATTGCATGCATTAGTGACAGTTTAGAAGAAAGGACACGTGGATGAACTATATGAATGCATTTTAATTATCAACTGTAATTCTATTATTTTTCTATACACTGGCCCAGCAACAAAACTTCTCAGTACTTCCTGCTAGACCTTGAAATTAATTTTCCATGCAGGATTTGATAGATCACTGCTAATACTTTTGAAGTGGATACAGTTTGTTGGCACTGGAGGCTGTAGCTCTATCCTTACTGATCTGTCTTCTAGTACCACCAAAAGTCTTCATTTATTTTAATACCACCCTTTTTATAGCTCAGATACAGAACAATGTTAGTAAAAGGAGTTAATTAGATCTTTTTAGATTACTTTTTCTTCTTCGCAAGATGTTTTTATTGTATTTTTTTTTTTTTTTCAAAAGCAGTAATTTGATTTCAGCCATTTAATTTCTGTCTGGAGTCCAATATCCTGTGATAAGAAGTTTCTGTTTTGTGGTTGAAACATTGTGGAGAGCGACATTGATTTTTTTTTTTTTCTTCCCTTGTTTAATTAACTGGGAGCAACTTTTTAAAGGTCCAGCTACAGACCAAGCTGACATACAGGCTGTGTTTTACCAAGTACTGCTTTATACTTTGTGTTTATGCCCTTGATAATCAAACATTACCACAGTTATCTTTAACAGTTATTTGGTCTTTGTTTCAGATCTGTTAGGTCTGCGGACAGAGGAGGAGTGGGAGGACGTGAGACAGAGGATCAGTGACCTGCCTCAGGATGAAGCTCTGACTGCAGAGTTAACTAAAGTACGGTCAACTGCGCTCTTTATTTGTTCTTCCCGAGCAGAACATTCCTCTGTTTATTCACGAGTTAACATTTGATATTTATGCTTAACTGAAAGCGACATTCTCCAAATCGGGTGCTGAAAGATTTTTAAGACCAAGGCTTTTGGAAATGGCTCTTCATACAAGCGTTTGTTTGTCTCAGGATCAACCTGCCATCTCTGCTCATTGTTTCAAAGAAGGGATGAAACTAGAAGCTGTTGACCCTGCTGCTCCCATTTCCATCAGGCCTGCGACTGTCACCAGGGTAACGGAATTTCCCATTAAATCTGTGTCTTCTGTGCTCAGTTTTGCTTCTGTTTACTGAGAATTTATTTGCTATCATACTGCAGTGAAACTCAACTTACAGCGAGTTATTGGCTTGCCATCCACTTTCTATTTCAGAGCAGGAAATAGAAAACGCTTTAAACTATGTACTATTCTTAATCATTATTTTCTTTATATGTTACAACAATATATGTAACACAATCAATAATCAATCATTTTTTTCATCAGCTCAGCACTACTTTTATCTTTTTATTGTTATATGTGCAGTGTGAAAATAATTCAATACACTGTTGTTGTTGTTGTTGTTGTTATTATTATTATTATTATTATTGCACTATTCTCAGTCTTTCCTCTTCAGACACCGGGGATGCAGCCAAATGTAACAACAGAGTTTCATATGCCAGAATGAAAGCTTCCTTGTAGTTAGCTTGAGTTGGGCAGCGATGCCATTTTACTTTAATATTTGTATGTGAAATAATCTCAAATTTTAACAGCACAAAATGCTGTCATTTAAAAAATGCTAAATATTTCTCTACAGTAGATTCCTAAGAAAATGGTCTGCTTTGATGATGGGCTCTCCCTGCTTTTCTGCTAAGCACAGCTAATGGCCCCTCGTTTACTCACGTCTGCAAACCTGCGTACAGGGAAGAAACTTAAATTTTATCAGATCGAGTTCCAGTGTTTAAATTATATGTGAAAGTGACTCATCACTGCAACGTGTTCTGCAGCATCTTGGGCAGCAGGTTCTAACTTGTGAAAAGGTTGATCTTTTTACACAGAAGTGTGGCTGCTCTGCTCTATCAGCCCATCATAGCAGCTGTAACATCACTCGCAAGCCAACAAACTGCGCATAATTTCTTTGCACTTTATAAATGCAGGATGTTGCAAACAGCAGTCCCGGTGCAGAGCTGCAATTTAACAAGCCACATAGCTCCCCTTTGTAGGAAACTGATGTCTGACGAAGTCTGGTCAGACAAACAGCAGCAACATTTCTAGGGTTTTTTTTTTTGTGTGTGTGAGTCTTCTGACACTTGGAATCCAGTTGATTTACCCCTTTATTTAGTTAACAGTAGTGCAGTTTATGAAAAGTTGAAATACAACAGGATCCGGTTCATCCCCCAAGCAATCATGCTGTTGACTGTTTCAAGGCGACGAGCTAAAAATCTGAGTGTTTCTGTTTGGTTTTTTTAAAATAAGCCCACTGGCATAAAATAATATAAGCAGAGGGAAGGACATGTAAACCAGAGGACTTTGGGGGAGCCTCACAAAGGACCCAGAGTGTCCATGCTGTCTTTATTCAGTTAAAAAATGTTTATCCAACATGCTTACATATGCCTGAAACAATAGATCATATTAGAAATGCTAAATTGCTAAAAACTCAACCAGCTCAGTGTGACTACAAGATAAAACATCTGACAGTCTCTGGGTTTGGTGTTGTATATTCCAGGTGTATAATGAGCAGTACTTCCTGGTGACAATGGACAACCTTTGTGATATTGAGGAGTCAGAGAGTGCTGGGCGATCCTTCCTGTGTCACAGAGACAGTCCGGGGATCTTCCCTGCTCAGTGGAGCCTCAAAAACGGGCTCCCACTCAGCCCCCCACCAGGTTTGTTCTGTCACTTATCACTTTTTGACAACTTGAAATCAGACAGTTCATGATAACAGTGGTGAGATTGCTTGTGCTGTCTTGCTTTCTCTCTAAATTGCCTTATTTCCTTCTCTTGTTGGTGTTTATTGTATCATGCACAGGATACCAGGGTCCAGACTTTGACTGGGCAGACTACCTGAAACAGTGTGAAGCTGAAGCTGCTCCTCAACATTGCTTCCCAACTGTAAGTAAACCTTTTTTCTTTTCTTTTCTTTTTTTTTTTAGCCATCTGTCTTGCAGATTACTGACCAGAAAAATAATGATTAAAAGAAAAACTTGGGTCTCACTATTTATTCATGCTTCTGAATTGAGGGTTATTTGTTTGTTTGTTAGTTATTTTTTTTATATGAATTGAGTTTAAATAAAATAATGTTGTTTATTTACATGATGGTGCGTCTAAAAACTAGGCTAAGTTAAAAATTTGAGGAAAGGGGAGAAAATAGTTCAATAAAACATTTTTCTGATATAGTTTTGAGAGAGACTGCAGGAAGCGAAGATAACAAAGATAACAAATAGTGGAAATATTGGTTTTCCTTGATTGTGTCATTGCTTATTCTGTTTTTTCCCCTTTTGCCTGTCATAAATGACCAAATATGAGAAATTACACTTTTCAGTTTAGCCATGTGACTGACGGCATAATCGGATACCAGTGATGAAATGTATCCCAACTGTGTAATGGGGTTGTAGAGCAGGTGACCCACTGTGACTTCTCTTGCTTTTTACGGGAGACTCAGCATGTTGTTTTCCTAATGGACAAATTTCACAAAAACTAACCATCAGCCATCCTCCCTCGCCATGAAACAGCTCTCTCTGTTTACCTCCCAGGAGCAGTGTGAGCACAGCTTCAAAGAGGCCATGAAACTAGAGGCTGTCAACCCACTGTCACCTGAGAACATTCACGTGGCCACAGTCACCCGGGTCAAAGGGCAATACATTTGGCTGAGCCTTGAAGGTGAGATGACTACTGAAACTTTAGTAGATGGATTCAAATGAACAATTACAATATGCACAGTTTTTTTTTCTGCTGTTTTAAAAAGAAAATGCTGACATAGTATTTGAATGGCAGCAGAAAACAAATTTGCAGCTAATTACGCAAAAGGCAAAGTTCATTTGTGCCTCTCTATTGTGTGCCTTCCTCCGGTTTTGTATGTACTCCTCTTGTCTATTATTTATTTTTGTTGTCCTACTATTTATATTTTTATTCCATGTACAGTTGGTGTGGAGCACCCACACTTTAGTTGTACATGTGCAATGACAACAAAAGCCTATTCTATTCTTCTATTTTGAAAATAATCTTTCATTTTAAAAGAAGCAGTTTCATGTCTGATTTTTATTTTTTTGACATTGGAAGGGATTTCTTTAAAGAGTGTGTGTGTGTGTGTGTGTGTGTGTGTGTGTGTGTGT
>NW_024582812.1:418576-427893 GCF_018398535.1 Haplochromis burtoni
GTGTGTGTGTGTGTGTGTGTGTGTGTGTGTATTCTTGCAGGTCTAAAGCAGCCCATGCCAGAGCTGATAGTTCATGTGGACTCACTCGATATATTTCCTGTCAGCTGGTGTGAGACAAATGGCTATCCACTTGTCTACCCTATTAAGCCCTCAGGTATACAACATGACTCATCATTGTAGAGTTTCATGGTAGTGGTGGTTACCCAGCAGCTTGAATAAGCCTGTTACTAAGAACACAAATAGAAACAAAATACGATCTTCATTTTATCGTGATGTTGGAATAAATAGCAATGAAAATCATTGCATCCGGGCACACGTTAATCTCTCCTTGTTTTTCAGTTGAGAAAGAAAAGAAGATTGCTGTGGTGCAGCCAGAGAAACAGTAAGTATGAGAGGAGGGGTGGGGTGTGTGATTGGTGGTAAAGTGGACTAAGCTCAACAGCCTTTCAACATCTCATTTAATTTTCATCCTTTTACAGCAGAACTCCCCCCAAGTCTTCATCACCTGACACTGTCAAGCAGCAGATAACAAACCAGTCGGAGACAGGTCAGTTTGTCTGATCAGTTTTTAAGACCCTATATATTATGTTCGGTCTGCTGCTTATCTACTGTGGTGGTTCCATCATATATATGTTCTTGTGTGAACGTGTGCAGGGCAGGGCAACGGGAAATACTGTTGTCCCAAGATCTACTTCAACCACCGCTGTTTCTCAGGGCCTTACCTTAACAAGGGACGCATCGCTGAGCTGCCTCAGTTCATCGGCCCTGGAAACTGCGTCCTCGTGCTCAAAGAGGTGAGAAGGCTTGGTCAGCTGGTGACATGTCAGATATTTTAGCCATTTTGATATCCAAAACATTGTTATATGACCAAATATCAACAAAGCGAATGCGTTCCAGAAGTAAAAATCCCATCCATATTCTCCATAGAGATTTTTATTATGAGCCATAAAGTTGTAAACATCCAAAGCAGATTTAGGACAAGCTACAGCATTATGGAATGCCGGAAAGTGTTTCAATGGAAACCACAAGTCTGCATGTATATCCGCCTTGTTTTAACAGAAACATCTTTTATTGTGATGCTGTGGAACTACTTTACCCACAATCCTCAATCAAAACAGTGATGACTCTGATTGGTGGAGGTTGCTGTTACCATAGCAATGTTTAAACCCCACCAAATGCCAGAACACCAAACTTCAGAAACTGTGAGAGCGGTGATTACAGTCAGGAATAAATCACTCACAATAACCATGCAACTATGCTGTAGTTTACTACATATAAACAACACAGACTACTAAATGTCCAGCCATATAAGAAATGGACACTTAGCACTCAAGGGTCAGGAAGTAATTTACTGTGGAATCTGGGATTTTCAGTGGGTTATGGGATTAATAATTCTTTCACCAGTAAAAGTAATTATCTGCACAGTCTTGTGCCTGGCCTCTTTTCTATTTCTATTTTATTTTTTTATTTTTATTGTCATGTTTCACCTCGTAGCTGGTTGGATTGGTTCAAGGCTTGAAACTCTTGGTACAAGGATTTTTTCATTTTTTATTTTTTGTTTAATGAAGAAAATGAATAAGGAATTCACTTCCAGAAATAGAACAATGGCTACTGCACACGTTTTGAAGGATTCTGTGTTACATCTTTCTTTTGTGCAAATTAGTCAGTGTTAGCAATGTCCTAAATTGTCATACTGAACACTGCAAATGTAAATGCCAAATTAAAGGTGGCAGCTTTGTCACTGTGAGTATAATCAAGTTAGGATTTCACCCAAAGCACTGTATAGCACAGCTAGACCCAGGTTCTGAAATTGTTCAGCTCGTTGTGTTTCCTCAGAAACTAGTGAAATTATGCCTATTAGTTAACAACACAATGTTATACTGTACAGCAAAAATCTTGTCTCAGGCTGATTAGGGATTTTTGATGTTAAGAGAAAACACATAGTGCTACTAAAGTATAAAATAACTAATTCTTTTCATCGTTTTCATCTCGTCTCCAGGTATTGACTCTGCTGATAAACTCGGCCTACAAGCCCAGCCGTGTGCTGAGAGAGCTGCAGCTGGACCAGGAGAGCCGCTGGCAGGGCCATGGAGAGACACTCAAAGCAAAGTGAGGAGACGCGTCATTTAATTCTCCACTCAAAATACTCAGTTCTTCAGAAGAACCTGTAGGAATAGAACAAGTGCTTCCAGCTGGCATATTTGACAGAACAAGCTGGTTTAAAAGTGTACTTAAAGCACAAATAGGTACAGACATGGGTGTATTCAGCCCAGCACTTTGTGGAAAATTAGTCACATTTACCATTGCTTTTCTTTAAACATCAGGTACAAGGGAAAGAGCTACCGGGCCACTGTGGAAATAGTCCGTACTGCAGACCGTGTGGCAGACTTCTGCAGGAAAACCTGCATTAAGTTAGAGTGCTGCCCGAACCTGTTTGGACCTCGCATGGTTCTGGAGCACTGCTCAGAGAACTGCTCTGTCCTCACCAAGACCAAATACAGTAGGTGGCAAACAGGTCATTGAGACTTAAAATTATTTCTCATTTCATCTGAAGTGTTTGTTTAAATAGCTAGAGAGGCAATATAAACAACCTCTGATATTCATGTATAATATCTTAGAAATCTTTGTATTTGTTGATCAGCTGTTATAAACTCTTTGAGATGCAATTAGAAAACTCAACAGATTTCTAATTGAATTAGAAAGTATATGTGCAATCTGGACGTTACCCGGCTAATAAAAGACTCAGATCATGCAGTGATACAGTGGAAATCCAGTAGAACGTGTTTCTGTAACTGACAGCATTTGGCATTTGAAAGACTGTGAATACAGTGGCGTTCATCAGGAAAAGGAATGCCATTGCAGACGTGATACGGAATGTCTAACATTTCCAACCAATATTTGTAATACATGCTCAGCATTGTGGTGGCACGTGTAAACCTTTAAAGCCCCAACCATGACATAATTGCTAGAAATTAATGTTTTGAAAATTGTAGAAGTCTCAGAACGCATATATTAAATTTAATAGGTTACTTTTCATTTTCTGTTTGTTATGTGTGGAGCTCCATAGTTGTCTACTAAAGAGGTTTTGCACTCCAAAATAATATTATTGTGTGTTCTGTGCATGTCTCCTCCTCTTTTGTCTGCCATCTCTTGGGGCAGTTTGTTTTTGCAAATGTGTTTTGTTTGGGTTTTTTTTTTTTTTATATAAAAACTTGTATATGGAAATGTAGGTATTTAGAGATTTTAATATATTTTTATTTTTATATAAATTTTTTTTTTTTTTTTTTTTTTTTGGTAATTTCTGAATATTTTTTTTTCCTTTTACAATTTTCTTTTTTTATGGTGCTCTCATGGCTCCATAACGTGTTCTCATTTTGCCCAAAGCTTATTCACCTTCAGTTCATTTGTGTAGCTCGTGAATAGAAATGATCTGTGCCTTGAATGTGAATATTCTGAGAAATTTATTTATTTATTTTGCAATAACCTTTTGGCTTAGCGGGTATTCAGTGAGCACACAGAGTTGGTAGAAAATTGGTGTCAGGGTTGGCCTCTTTGATCTTGTGTAAAACTTTTTTCTTTTTTTTTTCTTTTTTTTGAAGCACAAAGCCACAGATTTGCTGATATGTTTACTGCAGCTGCATCCCAGTGTTGTGGTTAACTGATGCAATTCAATAGCAACAGACAAATGATTATGCTTTCTCTTTTTTCATCTCATTCAGACCTACTGAACAGCCTGTTTATCAGTGCTTTTCTTATAGAGAGCGTTTAAGAATACAAGCATTAGAGTCAGATTAATATCCATCTGTTTCAGTGGTGTATTCAAGTCTATAAGACATGCCAGATGCAACATGATAATGACACAACAGGTTTGTTGTTTTACCATCAGCATATTACTATGGAAAGAAGAAGAGTAAACGTGTTGGTCGTCCACCTGGAGGCCAAACTAATCTGGATGCTGGAGTGAAAAGAAGGGGGCGGAGGAGGAAGAGGAGGAAGCAGCTCTTTGTCCATAAAAAGAGACGCTCATCAGCTTCCGTTGACAACACACCTGCCGGCTCTCCACAGGTACCCCAGAACTCATGTTACTTCTGCATTAAGCTTTAGGTTAAACGAACTGTGTGAAGTGACCGCTTGTCATCCTTTTGCTCACAGGGCAGTGGGGAGGAGGAAGATTTAGATGAGGATGACTCCCTGAGTGAAGACTCTGGCTCTGAGATGCAGGACGATCTCCAGGATGATTCAGAGCAGTCAATTGGGAAATCTCAGCCCACCACACCGTCCCCTTCCCCGCCGGCGACTCCCAGGCCGACACGCAGACGCCGGAAACCCCGCTCCCCCTCGTTCTCCGATGATGAGAACCGCCCCCCTTCACCAAAGGTGATGAAAATTACAGAGAGGAGCTTTGCAATATTTCTAATTATGTTTCCAAGCAGTGTATCTGTAATTAATACTCAGCAGGTTCACAAAGATTTTCCACTTGTTCTGCGCTCTGCCCCTGCAGTTGCACTCTAAATAAATGTCTTGTGCTTTCTAACATTTCCATTTTAGTAACATTTTAAAAGGTGTTTCTGCCGCATTACGGTCTGTCTCATTATGCTGCTTGAAAGAAACAAAAATGTCTCCAATGGCTGTTTGACTGTGACCTTTTACTGCTTTTACACAGCTATTATTTCTTTAATGAAAGGTTTAGGTCTGCTACCCGTCTCAGCATCAATTGCAAGGGTTAAAATGAGCTGCGAGCCTTTCGTCTTTGGCAGGGAAATCTCAGTCTGTCTGACTCACACTGTCTATGTGTTTGTAGACGCCAAAAGCTGAGCCTCCTCAGAAACTGTGTTTGGATACCAGCCCCCTGGAGTGGAGCGTTACTGATGTGGTTCGCTTTATCAGGACCACTGACTGTGCGCCTCTTGCGAGGATTTTCTTGGATCAGGTATGAAAAATACTCAGACTTAATGGCCGTGGCCATTAGGGATAAGAGCTCACTCTGCTTCAGTGCAATAAGTGCATTATACACTTGTACTGTATCCATGGTTAGAAATTGAAACATTTTAACATTTCTCGTGTGTTAACCCAAAAACAAGCTATATATAGAATGCATCTCACATGAACTCGTGTGTTGGCAGGAGATTGACGGACAGGCGCTGCTGCTGCTGAACCTCCCGACAGTGCAAGAGTGTATGGACCTGAAGCTGGGACCGGCCATCAAGCTGTGCCACCACATCGAGCGGGTCAAGCTGGCATTTTATCAGCAGTTTGCTACGTAGCTGACGGGGGACCAGATGTGGGATGTGACTGCACCCTGTTCTGTGTGTTAATCCATTCAAAATCAATGGGTTGTTTTTTTTTTTTTTTAGGGGGGTGGGGTTCCCCCCTAACACTGGACCTCATTTAGAATCCTTCCTATTCCACAACCTGCGTGGACATGATAGACGAAGCAACATTTCTTGATCCTTGGGGAGGGGGAAAGACAGCTGAGAAAGTAGAAGACCCAAATGAAGGAACTTGTGGCTCTTTGATGGCACAAATAAATGTAAAGACACATAAGTATAAATTCCTTAAATTCAACATATTTTGACATCAAAATAAACCATCACCAAGGACTTGCTTTAGGTTTAAAAAAAGAAAAGAGCTTGGTTTCTGTATCTATTTTAATTAATGCTGTTTGACTAATTTGTATCTTCAGAGTGTTGTGAACCTGTTTTTTTTTTTTTTGTTTTGTTTTTTTCCCCCTTTTCTTACCCACTTAAAAAGTGACTTAGCGCCACTTCTAGAACTCTTGTTCTATTTAATCATACTTTGCAGTCCGCTTAGGGCAATACCACAGGATCAAAGCTTTTAAATTGTAATACTATGGGATAAGTAAGTAATAATCTCACTAAGTAATAAGTGAGATTAACTGCCTTCTGATCTGGTGACTTCTGTGGAGAATATTTAAAGTGTCTTCAAAAATGTATTTCGGTGTATTAGTTAAAGAAAAAGAGTAATCGTTTCTTCAGAAATCAAACTAGACGATGCAAAGAGTCTGCTGCCCAGTTGTGAAGCGATAGTTTGAGTCATTGCAGGGACTGCATTAGATTTTATTTTAAACATGCAACATGTATATCAAGATCCGTTGCTAGTTTTAAGATGGAATACTTTATTCCAAATTTGTATGTTTAATGTAAAATGGGGTCTTGATCTTAAGAGACTATGGCTCTCTGGTTTAAGTCTCAATATGTGAAATGATTTTGTACTGCAAGCACAAGCAAAACCATGCACTACATGGTGGTATGCAATTATGACACGTGCATGTCTGTATATAGTGTACATATTCAAATATCTTCTAGTGCAACAGGGTGATTTGAAAGGGGGGAAAAAATCGTCTTTGTGCATATGTGTAAATGCCCAAACAACACGATATATTTGCACAGAATAGGTCTAAACTTTGCAATATTGGGTATATGATGCGAGTCAGTTTAGCTACAGTTGATAAAAACATTTTTAACAGCAATGGGTTATTTTAATTGCTAATGCTAAATGAAATTGGCAGTTTTAAAGCAAGGTGATACTCTTAACATGCTTTTGTAAGTCGTTTCTCCCCTCATTTTTTTTCAGTCCGTGTCGTGCGATTTGATGTAACGTTCTTCAGTTTGTGTGATGTTTATGTGTTTACTAATTTTCTCGTAGTTCCCTTGTGCTCAGAACAATAGCACAGGCCTCGTTTGAAGATTATCACTGCTATTTAAAGACAACACTGCAATAAAAGCTGAACAACACTTTTTATGCGACTCGTGTTTGTTCCTCCTTTCCCGGCATGCACTTTGTGGCTACGTGCGCGCCACGTGACCCAGCGTCTGTCAACATGAGTGGGCACTGCTGGGCAGGGGAAGCAGCTGGATAAGAGACGGGAGCTGTGACCTGCAGTTATTCACATTTATTTTTCTGTTCTTTTTAAACAGACGAGCTGGTATTGTGCGCGACTGTCACGAGATGCCGGTACATGCGCCGTTTTAAACCTTACAGGAAGTATAACTTTGTCTGAAAGCTTTTGCTTAACTGAACTCAGTAGTTCGCTCCGAGGCTAGCTAGGTAGATAACGATAGCAGCACCTCAGTCGCTAGACGGTGGACGGTTTCCCCATCAATTGAAATTTACCTCCGAGTGGCTGACATGTCCGTATAACGCGTTAAACACTTGCTGTTTAGCCGGGCTTATGATTGTTGCTGATGTTAGTTCCCAGATTAGAAGATTCCAGGTCGACCTAGGAAGTGTTTGCTCCACTGTGTGTGTACCTTTAAACTAGCTTTTTTTTTTTTAGTGTTGCATTGCCGTTTTAAACTGTGTACACGGCTCAGTTGGGACCACGCTATACGTCGTTGCAACTTCCAGCGCCGACGGCTTCACTTGTCCAGTGACAAAGAAGCTATGGCTGCATGGATGCCTGAAGCAGGAGAATGAGTGCGAGCTTTCAATGGAGAGGATGTCACCATCTTTCACCGAAGACTGTCCTGCTTAGCGTATCGATTAGCTGACCGGCAACTAAGCAACAGAACTGGGTCCGAGCGGCTGCTGCTGCTTTTCTTCACTTTATTAATTAGTCACGTCCAGATCTTCTGTCCCATGGCTGCAGCAAGCGGGGTCAACATGCTGTCCCAGCACGGAGAGGTGGCACTGGCTGGTTCAGGAGGAGCAGGGATGCCCGCGGTGTCTCTTACCAATACATCGGTGTCTTCTACACCGACACCAGATCCCAATAACCGGGGGTGCGAGAACGGCGCCTTGATGGACTCCTTTGGGATCTTCCTGCAAGGTCTTCTCGCTGTGATGGCTTTCAGCACGCTCATGTGTAAGTATGGCTAATGCTCTGCTGTGTCAGATATCTGACACCAGCTGCTGATGTAAGCGGGTATCATCCAATAGCAACACTCCGATAATCAAATGTGATATTGATTTCAGCTGGGAGGGTTGAGGTAAATCTATACAGAGCCAGACAAACGACATTAATACGTGTAAATCTAAATGCAGGGGTTTCACTTCACTGTAACAGCATACCAATTAGAGTCACTTGTTGGGGCTTTTTTGGCTGTGTTGATCATTTAAAAAAAAAAAAACTTCCTCTCTGCATTTCCTGGCACATTTGACCTCTCATGCTGCATGTACTCCATATACTGCTGAACTTTGCAAAAATAAATGAAAATGACTTTGTTTGGATGTTGCTGTAGTTTTCACATTTCTGCTTGGCAGTCAGTTGAGGAAGCAATCGCAGTGGGGAAGAAAGATATAAAATGTTGCTTTCTTTTGATTGGGTGATGTGCAGATAGAAAACTGTCCTAAGTAGATTCAGAATATGTTTTTTAAATAAAGTGCTGTATCTCAAGTGATGGTCACTCTATATATCCTGTAGGTGCTTCACAGTAACAGCTACTAATGAGGTTTCTTTGTCTCAACTAGCATATATGGATTTCAGAAGTAGAAATCATCATCATCATCATATTATTATTATTATTATTATTATTATTATTATTATATATTTTCTTTAATAAACTATTTAGAGAGACCATCTTAAATAGGATTTGAAAACTGAAGTATCACTGAGTTTTCAAAACACTTCTTCTTTCAGTTGTTTAGGGGTTGCCACACTGGATCACCTGCCTCTGTCTCACCCTTTCCCTCGCCTCTGTGCATGTCCCTCTTCTCTACATCTGTAAACATTCTCTGTTCTTCTCACGACCTCAGAATCACAATCAGAATTAGCTTTATTGACATAAGCTCTCAATGTCAACAGAACAGACGCACAATTGCAACATGACACAGACAATAATATGTGCAATGGTGCAGAGTCCAACAACATTCCTCTCATTTGTCTGCAGCAGTAGCATAGTTTCCAACAGCACCTTCCTGGTCAACACAAACCGGTGGCAGTCATCATTAACCCAGACCTGAACCAATCTTGTTTCAAGGTTGCATTTATAATGAGCATTGTATTTAATTTCATGAAGATTTCATGATGAGGGTCCTTCCTAATGGGTCTGATGTTAAGAGCGCACCGAAGTATAAATGTCTTTATAACTCAGAGAGCTCTCATACTGGGAGTTAGAAATACTGAAATAATACTTACAGTAATGTAATACTTAAAATGTGGGGCATGGGTATGAAATTGCAGGACAACCCCATTGATTGCCTTCTTTTAGTGTCCTTTACTGAGCACTCATGGTTCGTTCACTTCATCTCTTCAGACTGGACGTTTAGTTTGATCTCAGCTACACACCTGAAAAGTTTTATAAATGCATCTCTCTCACTCACACACACACACACACACACACACACACACACACACA
>NW_024582812.1:427913-448701 GCF_018398535.1 Haplochromis burtoni
ATCTGTCACAGCCTATGTCCCCTGGGTTAAGAAGCACACACACTAAAGCACACACACACACACACACACACACACACACACACACACACACACACACACACACACACACACACACACACAACATGTAGTAAACCTTATCAAACATGCTGTCTTATGTAGTCAACATAGATTGTAGTGCAACACTATATCTAGTTTTTCTTTTTTCTTTGGCTGTCCTTGTCTCGTGATGGCTAAATGTCATCTTGGTGACACCTACTGCAGCATGAGACTGTTCGCTAGATTGTCTCTAGTTGCTTGTTGTCATTAAGCTCGTCTTCTTTTACTTCTCCATGTGGACAGACTGTAAAACTTTTCTTTTTACACCTCAGGCTAAGGTAGCTTTACATTAGAAATTGGCAGGCAAATGTCCATAAACACAGACAAGGAAACGCTGGCACAGAAGATTGGGTTCAGCCAGTGTCTGGCACCAAACTGGCAGCTGTGTGACCTAATGAGAGAAGCCTTAGTTTTATGTGGCTCAGCAGCCTCGCAGCAGTGAGTAGTGTTTTTTTTTTTTTTTTCTGGGCAGAAGGAGGAAGCAGAGGCCTCTGTCTGCCTTCACATCACACCCAGCTGTAAGTGGGGTGTGTTGGTTATGAAGTCACACTCGTTCGGAGCACAAACTGAGCTCATCGTTTTCCGTAAAAAGCAGCCCTCAGTATATATTTGGACAGAGCAACAACAACATTTAGTTTAAGTTTACAAAAGTGAGGTAGTTTGATGTCCACTTTCCATGATGGAGCCATAAAGTAAAGACTTGAGTGAAGCAGATTGCTTCCCAGAATAACAGTCACACCGATGCACACATACAGTGGCTTTAGTGTTTGTTACCCAGCAGGAGTGCTTAGCAAACAGTTCACTAATAGCTTAATTTGTACCACTTTATTTCATGTATCTTTAAATTGGGCAGACTAGATGAACAGTTTTCCTTCTAACACTGATTTATTGATTCTCTCCCTTTGCGACATTTTGAAAGAAGCATCCATTCCCTTTCACTTAAACTCTCATAGCTAGTAGTTTCATGTCAGCTGATTAGAAACTCTTTGATTTCTCGCTTGTTCACTTAATTGACTGATATCAGGGCAACGACGGCAAGAGTCTTAGAATAAACCGGTATTCATATATGAAAGCAATAAAATGCTCACTGGAGGTTTGATGGCTCAGAGGAGGGTTGTAACTTTGTTTAATGAAAACAAGAGAGAATGTTTGAATGTGTGCAACTCTGTTTGCAAAATCCCACTATCTGTGTGGCACTCTCTTTCCTCTACAGTGAAGCGCTTCAGGGAGCCCAAACATGAGAGGAGACCCTGGAAGATCTGGTAAGGGAATCGAGCCAGCGCTAAATTAATTTCTATGCAAAGAAACCGCATGAGACCCACTGGAGTGCCTTGGAAGTAACGTAAGCGTGTATGTGCAGGTTTCTGGACACCTCAAAACAGGCAATTGGGATGCTCTTCATCCACTTTGCTAATGTCTATTTGTCGGACCTCACAGAGGAGGATCCCTGCTCATTGTGAGTATTTGGATGTCTCTGATAAATCAGAGTAATCTTTTTAAAATGAAGATAATTTAACTTTGTAGACACTCAGTTCACATTAATTTTCCATTTTCCCTCCAGATACCTCATTAATTTCTTGTTAGATGCTTCTCTGGGCATGTTGCTGATCTATGCAGGGGTAAGAGCCGTCAGTGCTATTGTAGAATGGAGGCAATGGGACTCCCTGCGTTTTGGAGAATACGGTGAGGACAGTGCCTGTGATGTCCAGTGGAGGGCAGTAGCTGCCCTTGCTATTATAGCGCTTCAGTGCCATTTCCTACCCTTTCAATGCTTTACTTTGTTCTGTTGGCAATTATGTAACACCAAAGCAGTGACATCTAATATTCTTGTAACTATATTTAAAAAAATAAAAAATAAAAATATACATATATATATATATACATATATATATATATATATGTATATATATATATATATATATTTATATATATATATATATATATAAATATATATATATATATATATATATATATATATATGAAATACATAATCATGGTTTTAGACAATCATCTGTCTCCCCAGGAGAGCCAGTGCAGTGCACAGCGTGGCTGGGGCAGTGTATCCTCTACATTCTCATCATGATGTTTGAGAAAGTTCTTATCATGTTGGTCCTCCTCATCCCCCAGTGGAAGCAGGTCAGTAGAAGAGTGTGTTTTTCGTACATGATCATACTATACATGCGAGGTAAATTCACTTTACACGGGTCAGCCCTGCCTCTCACTCGGCATGCTGCTCTGGTCCTGTTTTCTACACCTGAACGTTTTGGTGGGTGTTGTGCTAGTTTGTTTAGGAGTAATTTGGGAAGTTTAGTACACAAAGATGATGCCCAGAGAACTTGTGTAAATACACTAAAGCATGGTTATAGAGAGTTATTATATTTTTGTAATTTCTACAATTTAGTTTAGGTTCAGCTAGTTTCCAGAGTTTCAGTTTAGTTTTTTGGAAATGTTTTAGTTTAATTAATGTTAATTTCAGTCTTAGTCTTTATTAATTATTGTTTGGAGGGCATATGTCAGTGGTAAGATCTACAAAAATCAGTACAGATATTAAAAAAAAAAAAAAAACACTTTTTGAAAGCAGTTGACTCAGTGTTTTCTGAGTCATTACTCAAAAGCATTTGTAAGTAATGATTTATATTTTTAAGTACTCCCTGGAGAAGGTATTTTGTTATGCTACTAACAGTTTTACTTTCACATTGAGAAATACACTTACATAATTACCATTTAATAATTAAATTAATCTCACAAATGATGAGGACACACAGCATCTTTCTTTGGGTGTTTCAGTATGAGCACAAAGCTGACAGCCAAGCAAGTTGTCCAAAGAGCACTTAACTGTGATTTTAATATTGCAGCATTAGAAAAAGAGCCTGTAATCCATCACTGTGTTTGTTACCTGCTGAAGGTCAGCCTCTGGCAGTTTGACTGGGGTTAGTGTACACTCGGGTTTAACTTCACTCTGGGTTCTTCAGTACTACCTTTGTTGGCTCTGCAGATGTTTTCAGAGTCTGTGTGGTGTGAGCAGCAGTTGTTCCTGGCCCAGGGTGCAGCTTGCATTTAATTGAGAAACTATTGCATTCATTCCCCTGCTGGACTTGACCCAGGGGCACTGAAAGCATTAATTCCTAACCACTGGGCCTCCAGAGACAGTTTTTTCATGCCCAAAACAGTTTGTTGTGCTGTACTTTAGCAATTGTGGCGCACTGATTATTTGAGACCTCAGTGTTTGGGGGGGGAAGAACGCACCTCAGGCCATGCGGTGACTACGTAAGCTACGCAAATTACGTGCGGGATCCGCCTTTCCCTCGTCTCACTATGAGCGTCGGTCGTTGACAACTTCTATACATGATAGAAAAGTTCTTCTTGTCGGGAAAGAAAAAAAAAGCCTTCAGAGTAAAGTGTCGTTACGGCAGTGAGGTAAAAATGTGGCCTCTCCTCCAGATTTCACCGAATAACAGCAGCGTTAACGTGCTAGCTAGCAGAGCACATCCAAGGTGGGAGAGCATCTTTTGGCGTCTTCGCCTCTTTTATTTAAAAAAAAATTAGTAGTTCTGTGGTTTTGTGTCCGGTTAAAGTAACAGTAATTTTCATTTTAGTCTGTGCGTGAAATAATGGTCTAAAACCACGGGGTTACAGCTAAAAAAAAAAAATAGAAATAAAAGGTTGTTTATCTGCAACACGTTAATTTAACGGTAATACTGCTGTAATTGTAGTAACCGCGATTTACAGCACAGGGATGATGCCTCATTGATGCCTATCTATGCATACTATACAGTCTGCAGATTTGCCAGCTTTCCTCTTTCTTTCCTTTGTATTTGCAGCAGCTGTTTTCCATTCAGCTTGTTTTCTTAAATGCCGCACATTTGCTTATATTTGCTTATATTTCGCTTGAATATGACAGACCCGTCCCGACCCCATTTAAGACTATAATATTGTCAGTGTACAATAATATTATGGGCTGCACGTTTAACCATCAAAAGTTAATGCTGTCACTAAGTGCAACATTATATTTGTGCTTGTTGTGTTTGTTTGTGTGGCAGCTGGCACTCCTCAAGCCTATACACAATCCTGCCCTGGAACTGGCCATCGTTATGCTCATCGTTCCGTTCTTCGTAAACGTAAGTCTGCCCTTATCTTATCTTTCTTCTCTTTTTTGTCTGAATTTTACATCTCCTGCAAAACCAATATTACATGTCTAGCAGGGGTGGGAGAAAAAATGTTTAATTTGAGGACCTAGTTTGTAGTTGAAACAATGTGATAAATCACAATATATGTTACTCAACAAATCAAAAAATGTTACAAGTCACAATTACATGAATGAAGTGAGTGAAGTACTGCGATAATATTGTGTCACTAACGTGCAGTGAGACATTGTCATTGGTTACCAAAATCATCAGTGCCCATTGTATTGCATGCACACAAAGGTAAAAGCTGTTTCTCTAGTTTTGGTGGATTTTTAAAAACCGTTTGAATCAGTTCTGTAGAAAAATCATCCACCTGTATTTTCTGTGTCACGTAGGCCCTAATGTTCTGGGTAGTAGATAATTTCTTAATGAAGAAGCATAGGACAAAAGCAAAGCTTGAAGAGAGGGAAGAGGACTCACGGGGGAACGGCAAGGTGCGATACAGAAGAGCTCTTTCCCATGATGACTCGGAGTCAGAGGTAAGTTTAACTGGAAAGCTAATGCTAAAGGAGACAGATTCAACTGACACATACCATTTTCATTTCTTCAGTCCATCTGTGTCTCTCTGTCTGTCTTTTTTTTTTAACCCAGTAATCTTCTTTTGAGCTCAAACCTAATAAAAAGTGGTACATCGCATTTTTTGATTTGATTGATTTGATTTTTATTGATTAGCATTTTATATATATAATAATATATATTAATATATATATATATATATATATATATACATATATATATATATATATATATATATATATAATAATAATAATAAAAAAATAAATTTTTTTTTTTTTGCTCTTTTCATTCTTGATTTATATATTTTTCTAATACTCTATTTTTAAACAAGGAAAATGAACTCACCTTTTTAAATCACTGTCATAACTATTCCACAGGTTAACTCCTCTAACAGAAACACATCTCTGCTTTATTTTGTCCTTATCTTGTTTTTTTTTTAAGAAATCTGTTCCCCTTAAGTCATATTGACTCTCTCTGACTTTGAACAGCTTCTGAGTACTGGGCAAAGCAAGTTATTTTGTGCTTTATACATTATCTGTGCCATTTTATATTCAACTAAATCATAAAATTTCAGGGTATTCAGATTAATAAACAAAATGTTAGTTGGTTCTATATAGTTTGATTGGTTTATAATTCTTATAGCTCTTTTTTGTAACTTGAAAATAGGAAGAGTGTTCGTTTTATATGCATTACCCCATATCTCCAGACAGTAAGTCATATATGGAAGCAACAGAGTACAATAAAGTGTGTATAATGATTTTTTGTTCAGGACATGTTTAAAGTAAATTTTAGTGCATTGGTTCTAACTAGTGGTTTACTTTATGAGACTGGTAAACTAGTGTTTACATATCTCTTCTCCACACACACACAGTATTCATTCATCATTCATTCAATAACATTTTTCAAAAGACACAAGGATGGCATCTCCATAAAACCTCTCTTGACATGTCTAGATGACATTAAAGCTTGGTTGGCTCTAAACTTTTTAAATTTTAATGAAAAGAAAACAGAAGTGTTGGTGTTTGGACCCAGTGGTCCCTGTGAGTCCTCCTCTGTTGTTTTAGGATCCCTGGAAGTCTATTTTAAATCTGTTGTTACTGACCTTGGTTTTAAGTTGGACAGTGATTTTAAATTGGACAACCAAATCAGAGCAGTGGTGAAGTCCAGTTTTTATCATTTAAGGCGACTGGCAAGAGTAAAATCTTTTCTTTCGAGGCAGCACCTTGAAACAGTGATCCATGCTTTTATTTCTTCCCGCCTGGACTACTGTAACTCACTTTATGTGGGGGTCAGTCAGTCATTGCTCTCACGTCTGCAGCTGGTTCAAAATGCGGCTGCACGACTCCTAACAGGAACTCGAAAAAGAGAGCATATAACCCCCGTGCTGGCCTCTCTGCACTGGCTGCCTGTGTCTTTTAGAGTTAATTTTAAAATTCTTATGTTTGTTTTTAAATGCCTTCACAGTCTTGCCCCGCCTTACCTCTCTGAGCTTCTTCATCCCCACATACCCACAATACCCTGTCGGTCTCTCAGGTCAGCTGACCAGCTGCTCCTGGAGGTACCGAGATCCAGGAGGAAGCTCAGAGGGGACAGGGCCTTCTCTATTGTGGCTCCAAAATTATGGAATAATTTGCCCATGCATGTTAGAGAGGCCCCTTCACTGTCCACTTTTAAAACACGTCTTAAAACCCACTTTTATTCCTTGGCTTTTAACCTCAGTGAGACTTAGTTTCTCTTTTAATTGAAGTAGTTATTCAATTAATGATTTCACTCTTCTTTTATTTGTTTTTTATTTATATCTCATGTAATTTTATTTTACAGTTCCAATGTACAGCACTTTGTGTCAGCTGTGGTTGTTTTAAAGTGCTTTATAAATAAAGTTGATGAGATAGTCCCTAGATTTTCTGGAATTTTATACTGTTATGCTGATCACACTTAACTATTCTGTTATTTATATATATATATATATATATATATATAGATAGATAGATAGATAGATAGATAGATAGATAGATAGATAGATAGATAGATAGATATGAGGGAGAGAGAGAGATCTTTCTAGTCCTAAAGTAGACTGGCAGCAGTTTTCACATCGTGTTTGTGTGCTGCTGTCTTTGGAGCGCATGCTGTTACCATACCCACAGAGTTGTGGGGGATGGGTTAACTGTTTTGGACACACACGTATTTGTGTAGGCGGCTCCTTCATTCTGCAGCGGGCCAGTGGCGCAATGGATAACGCGTCTGACTACGGATCAGAAGATTCTAGGTTCGACTCCTGGCTGGCTCGTAGCTTTTTTTTTTTTTTCTTTTCTTTTCTTTTTGGTGTTAGATTGACAGTAGTACTCAGTGACTGTTGTCCCTTTGTGGAAGTTGTGTTTTTTTTGTTTTTTTTGTTTTTTTTTTAGGGTGGGCGGCAGTGTTCTTGTTTCCTTAGCAGGTGTTGATTAGGAAAATGAAATGATCCAGACAGGGTGTAGCATTTTAAACAGTTGTTAGATTAAAATTTAAAAAGTAAAGTAAAGGATACATGGGAGAAATAGTCTTTGCAATGTTTGTTCATCAGAGGGCACTCAGCAACTTTGCTGTTAGAAACATGCCACAAAGTCAACAACCGGCTGGTCCAAGTAGAGTAGGGCAGAGTATAAATGCGTATTATTATTTTCATGTTATCTTAGCAAGGACTCAGAAATCAATACACATATTATTATCCTTTGACTGAAATGATTTTTGGCCTGTAAAATTGGTGGTTGTTTATAAGTTCATGTGCAGTGTTACAGATTTGTATATATTTGATGTATGTATGTTCAATCTCAAAGCAATATCAGGCTTACTTTTGAGGCATTTGAACACTGTAGCAGTCATGCAGCGTTGACAAACGCAAGCTTTGTGTTACTTCCTTCTTCTTGTGTGTTGCTGTTGAATACCACATGCAGTCAGCAGAGCAATAGACTGTGGGGGATGGGCTGAGCTGTAGTAAAATGCATGTATTCCTGTAGGAAGGCACTGCATTCCACTGCGGGCCAGTGGCGCAATGGATAACGCGTCTGACTACGGATCAGAAGATTCTAGGTTCGACTCCTGGCTGGCTCGTATATGTTTTATTTTCTGGGTTGCTTTGATTTGGTTGAAATAATAGAAGCAATTATTGTTATTCTTGCATAAGATGAGAACAGTCATACTATGAATACATTTTCTCTGACCTACTTAACGCAATAGTAAAATTACACCATAACTTCATTAAATAAAGCTACAATAACTAGCTTTTAGGATTCAGGAGTTTGTAACCTTTTCTGTGAAGAGATTTTAGGGCATTTTGTGACCACAATATTGAGCATAAACCGACATGAACATATGTGGGCAGTTACTACATGGTGTGCAAATGAGCAACAGTGCAGTTCAGTTAACAGTCACAGATGTAATTATTAATAACTATAGTTATGTTAATGAGGTTGCACAGACCTCCACAAGTCCAGTATTTAATCACTCTCCAAATTCCTCTTTATGAAAAACACAACAACTCTCCTTAAAGGGGACCTGAAACACTGCACATATAAAGGCTAATTTACACGATAGAGCACTGCTCTCACCCACTGACATGGACGTAACAGAATCAATAACTCAGAGGAAAATAAAGACACTAAAACCAAAAATCAGTTTAAGGGGATCACATTTGTGCTGTCTTTGCTGCAACAATGAGTTTTAATTAATTGGCTGTTAATGTCTAGCGTTTCTTGTCCCCTTTAACGCAGTCATCTTTTCCCTCCTATTTATTTGTGAAGTAGTGTTTACTCCAGCTTCTGTTAGGATGTGTTTACATTGTGAAACAACATCAAATGGATTTTGAAAGCATGAAAGGTCACAGCAGTGCAGTTTAGCTTCCCTTTCTGAGAAAGTGTTGCTGCTACACGTGGACCTTGCACCCAGGGCACAACTGTGGGGGATAGGGCACAGTGGTTGAACCATGGGGCCAGTGGCGCAATGGATAACGCGTCTGACTACGGATCAGAAGATTCTAGGTTCGACTCCTGGCTGGCTCGTAACTTTTCTTTTTTCTTTCTGGGGTTACATTGACAGTAGTACTCAGTAAAGTCTTTCTTTTTTTTGTTTCCTTTTCCACATGTTAAAATACAAAATTAGCAGGGGTTGATTATGAAATGATGCAGACATGTATTGGCTTTTTAAACAGTTGTTAAGTGAAACTTTAATTCGACTCCTCGCTGGCTTGCGATCTTTTCATGTATTAAGTTATGCTATTACTTTAGATTTTGTTAGTTTGTAAAATAAAACAGTCATTCCCACTGTTGTTTGTTTTTTGGTTTTTTTAGTGAGAATATTAGACAATATAAAATTATGCTATCATGCTTTCGTATTATGCTCATTTGGGAGCTCGAGTTTTATGTGGGAGGTCTTCTTTGTTAGGTTTATGTGCTTTACTCGGCCCCCCCCCACAGACTTTCTTTTCATGTATTTTTTTGAGCAAGGTTAAAAACAAAAAAAGCTACATCAGCAATGAGGTTGTGAGGCTAGATTGGAATGTGATTGTGCTTTTATGGGAACGGGCTCTAAAACATCTGGAGGGCAAATATAAAAAGAAATATTTCTGTGTTTATCCCCATTGTGTGATCAAGCACTTTAGAGTAAACAGTGCACCTGGAGTCAACATGATAATGATGATGGCAGTCATCGTGGATCTTTTTTTTTTCTTGTTTTTGTTTGTTTGCTTGTTTGTTTTTTAAATGTAACCGTTAACCTCGTCTAACCTTTGAGGTTTGATATATCTCTGTCTCTCTTTCGTTTTCCTCAGATCCTTTTCTCTGCAGATGACGAAATGGATGAGTCTGATGAAGACGATGTCCGTCGACTCACTGGTGTGAAGATGGTGAAAAAGAAGAAGCTTCGCATGGGGATCCCTGTCTGACCTGCGTGCCTAGCTTTACTGTTAGGATCAAAAAGTCTGCGTACATTTCCCCATTCCCCTACAGATTGTGTGATATTGCCTTCAATCAGTGACCTTCAATTACAAAATAATACACTGTATCTGAAGCTCCTTTACCATTGGCTCCTGGAGGACAGCTATATGAACTTTTTTTTTAGCAGTCGACCATTTTTCTTTCCTTTGTTTTTTTTTTTTTTTTATCATTGTTTATTTTAAACATGGCTCTCATGATGTGAGTGTTGTGTTTCAGGACACTGGGAAAAACAATGAGTGAAGTTACTGTTAAATCCTTAATGTAATAGGAAAACTGAACTGGCTCCAGCAGAGCCAAATATGATGTACTGGGTTACATTTGATATCCTTCCGAAGTGCACCCTCCTCCCCCCAAAACAAACAAACAAAAATGAGCAAACAAAAAAAAAAGATGTATTCCTTGTGTTCATTCCACGTTAACATCTGTCCTGTTGTCGTCACATGTAGATGCCCCACCATGGCCCGTGTTATACGCGTGTCTGTGACAGTGTGTACAATTGCACACCCTTTAACTTTAAGAGGAGCATTATGTCAGGTTTTGAATTACTGTATTGACTCTACCGTATATCTTGTACGTGATGTTACATTAGTCGAATGGAGCACATTAATCCTTGCAGCAATCTTCCATTTCTTTTAACAAAGACATCTGAAGTCTCTTTTGAACTGTTGAACCTGTAAGACTGCAAGCGCTGCACTGCAGCATCCTTCTAATGTCAGCTCAGCCACTGTTTTTTCTGTAAGCAAACGACTGCAACATGTCTGACTCTTTTACTGATGTGCTCTGACTGTATGTTTTAGTCCTTGAATGTACTTTTTTTTTTTTTTTTTTTTAAGTTTTGAGTGTTTTACTTTCGGGCCAAAAAAGGTGAGTATGCTCATCCCAAAAGTGTTTTTTCAGTAAATATGGGAACAGGTTCTTGCACAATTTCCCATTTTTCTCAGCTTTTGCCTTTCCCCGTTCTAATGTGTGGGTTTTTTTGTTTTGTTTTTTTCCTTTGTTATTGTTGTGTTTTTGTTTTGTAGTTCCAACAATGTGCCTGAGTTAAATTACCAGCAGTCTTTTTATTTTTGGTTTTGGTTCGGTTTTGTTTTCTTTGACTGTTTTAAGCAGAGCTCGAGATCTCCAGAGGGGTATACTACAAAGACAGTTTTAACACAGCCAGGCTTTCTTTGTGTTAGTGTCATCTTATTAGTACATGCACATTCCAGTAAAAATGTGGAACTTCATTCAGTGGTTTATTAAGATACAGCTTAACAACATGCACAAATGAAATACATTCCCCTAGCATAGAATCTACATTGCGCTTAACACATGCTGTAAGTGAAAATGTGAGACTTCTGCTAATTTTTAATCTGAAACTCAGAACATAACCTGCTCCTGTCCAGTAATGGAGTCACATTAGTGACACAAAACTCTGAGTTTAAGCTCAACATAGTTTTCTAAACCACTAATCTCACTTTGCAGTACACCCCTCAGGCATGAAGCACCATCCAGCAGGCTCTAATCTTAAGAATGTGACGTACATAGACCTCTAAACTGTAAACAGTAAGTGCAGACCAGGCAGCTGAGAGAAAGGGTGTGCTTGTGTGTGTGATTTAACACACACACACTAGTGTGTATATAAACTGGCATGTGCTGAATATATGTGTGACTGCTGGTCCTGTTTAAAGTAAAAGGCGTGACTTAAACTACAATGATTACGGTGCTGCTGATGATTTCATTCTGATGTTTTTGGCATGTTGGTAAAGAAGGAAAGACTGCGTTTTTAAAAAGGGGAAAGTACGGGACAGTGCAGAAGTCATGGTAACTGTCAGCTGAACTAGGACAAAGAGGGCTTTAGTATTTTGCAGAGCTTAATCTACTTCATGAACAACATCTGATGGAAATAAATTATCATATAAATGCTTTCCAAATAAACGGTATGATACAGAATGAAAGTAGTGGATTACATTTCTGTTGTGGCAGAGAAAAGTCGTTCCCTGACCGGGAATCGAACCCGGGCCGCGGCGGTGAGAGCGCCGAATCCTAACCACTAGACCACCAGGGATTGAAAGGGACCACGGTGTGACGTCATAAAATGTGTAAACGCATTTATGTTAAAAAAAAACAAAGGGGGGGATGATGTTCATCCCAAAACTGTTTTTCATACCTTGACTTTTAAACTTTGTATTTATTTTATAAAAGTGAGATTCAAAGATATTCATTGATATCTGCATTTGTTTTGTTTTGTTTTTTTAATGCCATGTTTATACAACAAAATTACAACACGGTGATGATTTCAGCATCTCTTTAATTGTGGGGATTGCTTGCTGTTTACCACTAGGGGTAACGCTTTCCTTATCAGAGTCGACCGGTAATGATTGTGTTCCCAGAAATAGATCTGCTTTCAGCAAATACACATGCAGTAATTAAGCATCAGGAACCATTCTTAGGGGCTCTTTAAAGTTCACGACATGTTGGATCAACAGCTTAATTTAAAAGGCACCTTTTGTCTCTTTGTCTAAGACTTTTTGTCTATTTATTACTTTTACTGTAAGTACCATGTTCTGCTCAAAAACATATAATTTGTTGCTTTTTGATATTTTAAGTGTTGTGGTTTTAAATGCTGATGATGGAGCTCCAAGCCAGTTGTTTAAGGGTGAAGGATATATTTAACGGGCCAGCATAAACATACATGCGTAATGAGATGCTCTAAACATCGCACTGGGAAAAGTCTTAATAATCATCATAATCATCATCTGCACAAACGGGTAATCCAATTGATGGCTAAAAGTCCTATAACTGCTTTGACTGCTCTAAATGGGTAACATCACATACAAACAGTAACGAGTCTTACTGTGTGTCACTGAGTTAAAACAGTGATGAGTCGGTGTTTCCATGATCCCACAGCTCACACCTTGAATTTAAACACTGATGCCAAGTCTAATGAGTAATATTGCCTGAACTGTTTGCTTACTTGTTCCAGGCTAAAAAGAAAAGTGTAAACGCATTTAAAACAATCCGGATCGAGTGCATAAAGTAACATGATATTAAGTCCTAATGGTCCATACGAACAGATTTGGCAGAGAATGCGTACTGAAAACACAACTGGTCCAGATTGACATTTGGGTGGCTCTTACTGGTCCAGCCCTTATTTTGATGGTTAACTGGCTGAAAATGCTTTTTATGACATCCCAACAAGAAACATCCTCTTGCCTAAATCAAGTTATTGAACTGAGTAAGCAGATTCCCAAGAACTGGCTCTACAAGGCGGTACTGCTGGGTGGTGATCACTAGTTTAATGTAGTCCAAAGTGCAAAGCTCTACAGAGACATTTTCAAAAGAGGATGTGAGTGCAGGGTTAACCGGAGGAGGAGGTGTAGCCTTCTGCCACTCCTGTTGTGTCTTGAAATTGTCAGCTGTTGGCCTGTAAGCTTATCGTTAACGATGGGAGCCCCATTCCAGCTGTACTATCCTTCACGTCACACCTAATAATACACTGTGACAACAGGCAGTGGAACCGATGGCAGGGGGGGCCTGACTGACTCACTGCAGGCTGACACAGGACTATATATAATGTCTGGGGGACAGACACACACACACAACAGAATAACAACCAACAAATCAATTACACTGTCTGCGGGATCAGAGCACCAACTCTAACAGCCATGTCACAGGTACGTTACATCACCTCACATACAGCAAATGAATACACAATGAATCCACGCTTAACCAGAGAGTCACATACGTTTGATTTCCCCTTATTTTCTTTACTGTAGCCAGGCGAGGTAAAAAAGAAGAAGCGCCCACCGATGAAGGAAGAGGACCTCAAAGGAGCCCGCAGTAAACTGGGACTGAAGGGCGAGGTTAAGAGTAAGACCTATGAGGTCATGGTGGAGTGTGGTGAGTAAAGTCTTTGCTGTCTGCAAAGGCATTATGTCTTCCTGGAATAACAAGTATGAACTCATGGGCGCATAGACCGTAAACATGACTATGTATATCTCGTAAAAACAGACTAGTTGACTTTGTGTTGTATTCGTGTCCGATTGTTTAAAAGAGAGAGAAAAAAAAAAATGAGTTCCCTGACCGGGAATCGAACCCGGGCCGCGGCGGTGAGAGCGCCGAATCCTAACCACTAGACCACCAGGGAGAGCTGAAACTACGAAAACATGTATCACTTTTAAAGGACACACTGACGATGAGTTCCCCCTGTTTCGGGTAGTTTTCTTGATAATAAATCACCAATGGTTTCTGTCGGAGTGAGTGGAGGGACATTTTATAGCTTCTTCAAACATTGACATTGGACTCTATGAAGAAGTAAATACAGAAAAAAAAACCCAAGTCCCACGACAGCACTATCTCACGAACATTGCACACTTTCACATCCATATAAGTGTACTAGATGTCCACACTCCAAACACCTCAAAGTCTGATATAGTTTTAATAGCAGCTTACTTGGACATGACGTTGAATGATTAGTATTCCTTTGGGGTTGGTGCCTGGTACTAAGAAGTGCCTGATTAAAATTTTGAATGTCAAATTCTCAACTATGAATCAAGGAAGTGCCACAAATAGAGAGTGTTTTTCTGACATGTGTCTTGTGTCTCTGTCTCGTTCTGTGATCAGAACGCGCGGGCAAAGTTGCTCCATCTGTGTTCAGTGGTGTGAGGACAGGAAAGGAGACCGTGCTTGACCAGCCCACAGCTGCCAAAGCTCCTGGAGCCAGTGTGTTCAGCAAGTGAAGCACACTGCAACCTGAAACCAAACAAATAGCACAGGATGAACATGCACACTGTTGGCTTTGTGCTTCAGACTCAGAGACTTTTAAGTGTGTGCTTCTTCCTGCTTTAATGAAAAATGTAAGAAAGATTAATTGAAGACAGATGAATGTGGTTCATTGCTATGATTATATATTGTGAAAAAAATGTTTGTTTTTTTTACTCGTGTTCAGCATTTTCCTAAATAAACTCTCACTGTGACAAGCAACCTTAAGACTTTTATTTCAACATATTATAATCTGCTTATTGTAACCCAATTATTTAGGATTGATTGTAAAAGTAAAAAAAACCCCACTTGAACAAATGTTTTTTAATGCAAATGTGCACATCTGCACCAAAATACAAATGTGTGATAAATCCTGATGTTCTATTATTGTACAGGACTGTAAAGCTCTTTCTTTTAAAGTTATGTGTTAACAAATCTCTAGATTTTCAGAGGCCTTCCCTAAGTATCAAAAAAATAAATGTTCATTTCTTGTATTTTAAACGCTGATCCCTAACTAGTGAACAAATAGAAATGTGGGGGTTTGTCAACATAGTGCCACAAAATGAGTTACCAGATCTGGCTAGGTCTGGAGTAGAGAAGAGTTCAATAGTTGTTCGCCAAAATTGCAACACAACAAATAAGCAGACAAAAATCTAGTTTACTGTCTGCGGAGATTATGTCTACTTATGTTTCTGGGCTAAATGACAAACACATCTTTACATAAATGCTGATGATGAGAAATGATAAAAAGCCTCTTGTAGTTTCTGACAGGTCTTCACTTTTTAATTCCAAGAGCATAAAAAGACTGTAAATTAAAGTCCCACACAAGAACCTCCTTCCTTCAGCCAAAACAATGAAGACGAGATGTGGAAGATCTTGGAGTGACCTAGCCAGTCTCCAGACCTCAGGCCTGTAAAAAATAAAGTTTCGAGTTTCCAGGCGGCAGCCAAGAAACCTAAAGGATTTAGAGACATCTTTCCCCATCTCACAATGCTGTGATTGCAGCCATTCTCCAGCTTTCTGTGAATGGTACTCTTGCCCGTTAATCTGTAGTCTTTGATCAATGGTCTTTGAAAAGTGTTTGTTGATCAATGGTCATGACAATTTGCATATTAATAATCAAGGAACTGACCTCACAGCCCATTGTTCATTTAGTGGCCTCGTTTCAGTCATTGTGTAAAGGTACTGTTTATATGGTTGGACAAACCTGCAGTCAGCTGTGACTGAAGAAGTCACTTGGATGAGTGATGAAACGTTTCTCCCACTGAAAACATCCAGATGAACAGAATCAACTTTTTCGGATTACTTTCTTGAAACCGTTGGTGTCGATTTTATTGTCACTTTGCTAAGTCTTTAATTAAGTGTCGATGGGATTCACTCTCCCAAACATCCACAAACTAGCAAATATTATCTTTGTGGTTTACAGCCACCTCACAGCCTCCTGGACATTGAGCTCAGGGCAGCTGACCAATATAGGAAAACACACAGATACGTGTCCCTCCCACAGGACACTGAGAGTTTTGCTCTGCACTGAAGTCAGCCAGTGTTCAGTCAGAGTTTGGTCATGTCTGGACTGTTGGGTGTTCGCCTGCTGCTGCTGTGGGGCTGCGCCTGCCTCTGGCTGAGCAGCTCAGCCTCAGGAGCTCTGGTCATCTCCAGGCACGATGAAGCCATACAGGTAACGTCAAACACTTTTGTGATATGAAACTGAAATAACTTTGTGGCATGATTTTGACAGCGCTGACTTCAGAAAGTAGTTCTATGATTTTTTTTTTTTTTTAACCCAAAACCCTTAAACACCAACTGTGTCTGAGTTTTTTGTAAGCTTTTTCTTAAAACTTACTTCATGTAATCTCCGTAATATCCTGTGTGTGTATTTCAGGAGAGAAGAGGAGCTGCCAGATCACTGCAGGTACTTGGAAAACTATTCACACATAGTCTCTTTGTATTAGTGAAAACATCTCATTAGTTTTTAATCACTGCTAAAATTCAGTTTCTGATACTGCGTCATAACAGCTCAACTTCAACATAACACAGATCACACTATTTTTAAAGATATATCTGCTGGTAAACCAATAACTACATAAACATGCAGTGGAAATTAAGAGCTTAGTGCAGGCTTATTATTTTTTAATGTGAATGTATTTTTCTTTGTTCTTACAGAAAAGAAGTACAAATGAAGTAATGGTAAGAAATGTATCCATTCATATACCTGGTGATGATAATGGTGATGGGAGATAATAGTTTTAATTCAGATTAAAAAATCAGATTCATAGAGAGAAACCCATTTTTATCTTCTTACATTTCCTTCTGTCTCTCTGTCTCAGGTGGAGGTGCACAGTGTGACAGTGGACTGCACTGTGACCTCTCGTTTTGCCCACACTGTCATGACCTCCAAGGCGTTCAACAAAGCAAACTCGTCACAGGAAATCTTTTTTGAAGTGGAGCTGCCCAAGACTGCTTTCATCACAAACTTCAGCATGTTAGTCTGTTTCCTCTCTAATCATTCTGACAGTTTTTATAGGCCAGTCTTTCATTTCACAACTGTGCTCCAAAGCTGAATTTCTCACTATCTTGGTGTCAATTTATGTGCTTTACATCCCTCATGTCTATCTCCATCTTTGTGCCTCACAGGGAAATCGAGGGTCAGGTGTATGTCGGAGAGGTGAAGGACAAAGAGAAAGCTAAGAAACAGTACGAGAAGGCTGTTTCCTCTGGACAGACTGCTGGACTCGTCAAGTGAGTCGTCCAGATGAACCAGAAACACAGATCGTGTAAATTCACCGGAACAGCTCTCAGATATCTCTGCGACATTTTTGTTGTTGTTATTTCCAGGGCTTCTGGGAGAAAGATGGAGAAGTTTTCAGTCTCTGTCAATATTGCAGCTGAAAGCAACGTGACCTTTGTCCTGACATATGAGGAGCTCCTTCAGAGGAAACTGGGCCGATATGAGCTTTTGACCAGAGTCAAACCCAAAACACTGGTTCAGGACTTTCAGGTGAATCCAGGTTTGATTAAATTCCCTACTTAGGGTGTCCCAAAAAATGTATTCTTTGTATCTGGCTGTAGTGCTTTCAGTGGGAGAAACGTTTTGTCACTCATCAAAATGCATCTTTGCACAATAATTGAAATTAGCCCACTGAATGAACAATGGGCTGTGAGGTCATTCACTGATCAGTGATCAATGGTCATGACAATTTGCATATTAATGATCAAGGAACTGACCTCACAGCTCTTTGTTCATTCAGTGGGCTAATTTCAGTTATTGTGCAAAGATACATTTTAATGATTGACAAAACATTTCTCCCACTGAAAGCACTACAGCCAGATACTGTTTATAAGGTTGGACAAACATGCAGTCAGCTGAGACTGATGAAGTGACTTGGATGAGTGACAAAATGTTTCTTGCACTGAAAACAGTTAGGTCCACATGAACAGAGTCCACAAATGAACTTTTTGGGATTTCCTTACCTGGATGATTGAGCATGCATTAAGACATTTTAACCCCCATAGGGTGATTTCCTGATTTACATTAGAAATGATCTCTTGTCTCCATGTTTGCCTTTGTGGAAACAGATTGTGACAAACATCTATGAGCCTCAGGGCATTTCTTATGTTGACGCCCACGCAACCTTCCTCTCGAATGAGCTGCTCCCTCTGGTGGAGAAAACTGTCACAGACAGAAAGGTACCTTCATACAATTGATGATCATTTAAAATAAACTTTCTGATTATTGTGCTGCATTTTATTGCACGGTTGAATCTCAGTTGGGATCATAATTGTGTATGTATTATTCCCTTTTCAGGCACATATCTCCTTCTCACCAACCATGGAGCAGCAGAGGAAGTGTCCAGGTTGTGATGGAACACTTATTGATGGAGATTTTATTGTCAGCTATGATGTGAAGCGAGAGAAGAACCTAGGGGACATACAGGTCAGTGAAAGCTTCAAGTACTGAATAAGATCAAATTGAAAAAGTGATTTATTACACCGTTGTTTTAAAATTCATTACTTTTTGGAATCTGTCTCTTCTTCAGATTGTAAATGGATACTTTGTGCACTTCTTTGCTCCTGAATTACCCAAACTCCCAAAGAATGTGGTCTTTGTAATTGACATAAGTGGATCAATGAGTGGAAGAAAGATGGAGCAGGTAAGAAGTTGTTCTGACCCCTGATGTGCTTCTAATATGTCAAAGTTCACGTGGACACACGTCATCCTCTGACTCTTTGTAGACAAGAGAAGCTATGCTGGCCATTCTTCAACAAATCCATGAAGACGACCACTTTGCCATCATCCTGTTTGATTCTGTTATTGAAACCTGGAAGGATTCACTTACCAAAGCAACAAAGGAAAACATAACTGAAGCCATGGATTACATCAGAAGAATGCATAGTAGAGGAAGTAAGAAATACAAAAACTAAGCAAACAAAACAAAAAAACAAACACCTAACAGCACAATAACATTAATAGTTTATGCATTTTAAAACATGAATTGTGTTTTTCTTTTAGCAACCAATATTAATGATGCAGTGTTGACTGCTGTAAACATGCTGGTCAAAGACAGACAGATGGAGAGGCTACCAGATAGAAGTGCAGATATGATTATATTACTGACTGATGGAATGCCAAATGAGGGTAAGTATGTAGAGTGCAAATATACCGTAGGCTAGATTATGTTTGTTCAGCATTTAACATTTAACATTACATTGCATTTAGCATTTTTTTCTTTATGTTTTGCATGCATGCATTTGTAGGAGAGAGCAACACTGGCAAGATCCAGGAGAATATGCGTACAGCTATTGGGGGAAACATGTCTCTGTACTGCCTTGGATTTGGAAATGATGTGGATTATTCCTTCCTGGATGTGATGAGCAAACAAAACAAAGGCCTGGCCCGCAGAATCTTTGAAGCTTCAGATGCTGCTGCTCAGCTCCAGGTGCGAGTTCCTCTTCCACACTAATCTGTGTAGCTCCCTTATTTAGAAACCTTTAGATAATAACGTCTTCCACAGTGTAACCTCGTGTGCTTTATCCAAGCATACTTTCTGCTAAATCACCTGCAAATTATAATTAGAATAAATGCAGCCTGTTTGTAGCTTTGGAAACCAGAATCACTGAGTTGGAGTCCCAGCTCCAGACCCTTGAAAATCCTGCAGCTAGCCAGAGCCCTGTAGTCCATGTGGGCTTAGCCATCGTTAACTGCCTCCCCGGGCGGTTTGTACAGAGTAGCCAATAAATCATTCCAGCTGGGTAACAGTAAGCAGGAAGTCCATATTGTCCCATTCACCAACCCATAGTTTGAATTATTTTGCCTCACGTGGTGAGGAAAATATTCTCGTTATTGGCAACTGTTTTGAGATGCGTGAAACTAGAGACACCAGCGACCATTGTCTTCCAGTTAGAGTCGGGTGGACTGATCCAAATATTGATAATATTGATAACAACTCTAACAGTGTTATCAGAGTGATATTTGAATTTGTTTCTTCATTAAAAGGTTGAGTGTGTTGCATCTGAAAACCAACAAATCTACGCAAACACCTCTCCTCTCCTGCGGCGCACTTTGCCCTACCCCCCTCTCTCCTTAGTTGTCCCATTCAGATAATATATACAGCCCACAACAGCCCACAACAACACAGACAGTTTGAATTCATTTGAAAGCCTGACTCTTAGCCAACACAATGCAGAGCAGCTACCTAAACTCTCACAGAGGTTGATTATCTGATAGATTCTCACTGGATATGACTCTGAATACTCTGGCTCCCCTGCAGTGTTGGGCAAGTTACTTTCAAAAAGTAAATATTTATAGTTACTAGTTACTTCTTCAAAAAGTAACTGAGTTAGTAACTGAGTTGCAATATTATAGAAGTAACTAATTACTGGGAAAAGTAACTATTGTGTAAATAAAAAAAAAAAAGTCTAACCCCCTTGGGGCGAGAGTATAATTGCTGTTATTTTACCTCTACAGTTCACCTTTAAAAACTATTTATCTTGCCTTGTTTGGTGTCATTCTTTTCAGCACAAATTATTTGTGCCACTCCAAAAAATAATCATATCCACTATAAGATAAAGGAGCACTTCACAAGCCTGATACATCAATGCATGACAGCAGGAGATGTATCACTCCACCTGGAGACTACACTAAACACTAAACACTAAACACTAAATACACGACACACTAACTACACACTCCAGACACGCTAAACATCACAAATCTCTCACATCTCAAAGCTCTCTCTCTCTCTTTCGTTCTCTCACCGCCTTCACTCCTAAAACATCCCC
>NW_024582812.1:463026-474209 GCF_018398535.1 Haplochromis burtoni
TTGCAGCATTTTTCTTTTGGCAGCATTTTTCTTTTTGCAAGTGTTTTCTGAAGTTGCAGTCCATTTGGCCTCTCAGGGCCACCGTAGCTTCAGCCTTCTTCTGTGTGTTGAAAAATAATAAGGCGTCTGCACTGCATTTTCTACTTAGTAACAGTAACGACATTGTAATGACAGAAATAGTAATTAGTTAGATTACTAATTGCTGAAAAAAGTAACACCGTTACTTTTAATGGCATTATTACCATCACTGCTCCCTGGGGCAGTCCTAGCCTGTTTGGTGCTCTGGGCAAACACTCCCTCTGCCACCCCCTGACACACACACACACACACACACACACACACACACACACACACACACACACACACACACACACACACACAAAACATATTAAGGATTATACATTAACATATCTTATTGTGAAAACTGATGATGGAAACGTACTGGAATTAACAAGATAAATATTTTATATAGTGAGAGAGAGAGAGACTATGCAAATGGCTAACAAGCAGTCATTATAATTCGTCATGCATTGAGAATAGCAGACAAATCAACATTACAGCTCTTCCAATTAATGGCTAATTAATATTGTGCTGAAAACAGTCCAAAAGAGTCAATAAACCACATCAGTGTCTACTGTCTGCCTACTGCTTACTATCATAGCCAAGTGGCTAAGAAAGGTAAACAGAAGTTGTCCCAATCCCTACTAATGAATGCTATCTTGTTTCAGGATACATGTCATACATAATACCTGCTATTATCCAAAGACACATCTGCTTGCCTGTATCTTTTGCTCGTTTCTCTCTTCTTTTCTCTTTTTTTTCTAAGCTGAGGACCTGATGGCTTTGAACTTTTCTTGTCCATCTTCCATCAGTAATTTTGCACTCCAGTATCAACACCCAACCCTACAACATAAACTAACAGACCTACCTATCTGGAGCACAGAATGGACAAACTTTGGACAAACTACCGAAATGCGTTGACAGAGACATGCCAGCGATTTTGAGTCATTCTGCGCTCCAGATGGATTAATTGCGTTAAAAATTTTAAATCTGTTAATCGTGATGAGGGCGTTAACGTTGACAGCCCTAATTTGTTTGGTTTTCAATTTAGTTTTATTTTGCAAGCTGGTTTTAGGTGCCGCATTAGCCAGCCAGAGAGTACCCTGCCATTCCACCCCTCTCCTCCCTGTGCAGCAAGGAGCAGGCACCTCATAAATGGAGGGCGCCCTTACTCCTCGCAAATAGACATGTGCCTATGCAATCTCCAAAATGTGCTGGCATGATGTCAAGGCAGGATGGGTGCAAGCAACTTTTTTTTGCAGATGCCATGATGCCGTCCCAACCACGATACCGCCCTGGTCAACAGCCCAAGTCGCCCAAATCAAAACTTGCCACTGACTGCTTCCCTGAAAATAGCCTCAAATCAGAAGTACCTCACACCCTATTATAACTCACAAATGCATACCTTACTCAAGAGGAGAAGAACATGGTTTCTCACTAATTAGAAGTTCTTCATTGAGCCTGGAAAAAGAGTTTTTTGCTCTTAAAAGATGCGATTAGAGTATGCTTTAGGTGTCAAATGTACTGCAGTGTAACCGTTTTAAATAAATGCTATCTAATAGACTCTAATTTGTTCATGTAAATGGGGAATCCTCTTCACAAAGATTCGTTATGGAGTTCCGCAGGGTTCTGTGCTCGGACCATTTCTGTTTATATTATACATGGTTCCCTTAGGCAGTAAAACAAGAAGGCATAGTGTACATTTCATTTTCATTTCTATGCAGATGATATCCAGCTTTATCTATCAGTGAAGCCAGATAATACACACTAATTACTTCGGCTGCAGAAAAAAAAACTCCTAAAGCCATAGTTGTTTTTAACCAAGATATGTCCTTAAATGTGCATAATCAACAAATATGCAGGACTGTTTGCTTGCATCTTCGCAATATCTCTGAAATTACAAACATCCTGTTTCAGAATGATGTTGAAAAACTAGTTCATGCATTTCTAACTTCTAAAAAAACTCACTAAAAGCCTTCAGTTGATCCAAAATGGTGCAGTGAGAGTACTGACTAAAAGCCAGTAAGTATTTCTCCCATACTGGCTTTTCTTTATTGGCTTCCTGTTACATCCCAAATCAAATTCAATCTTCATATACAAGGTGTTAAATACTCAGATCCCACCTTCTCTTAAAGACCACCAAAACAAAGTAATGTAGCACCTGAACAGAGCACTTCGCTCTCTTACTTGTGGTTCCCAGGTTATTTAAAAGAAGAGTGGGAGGCAAACCCTTCAGTTTTCAGGGCCCTCTTCTGTGGGTTTGATTTCAGGAGCCAGACAGACATTGTCATGATTTCTTAGATTTTCATTTAAAGCACTGCAGTTATGCCATATTCCTATGAATTATATGCCGTCACTATTTCATGCTGAGTTTACGATAGAAAATTGGAACATGCAAATGTGATAAAGTGTGTGTATTTATTTCAGGGTTTCTATGACGAAGTGGCCAGCCCTCTACTTTTAGAGGTGGACATGCACTATCCTGACAATGCAATGGATTCTCTGACCACCAGCCACTTTAGCTACTTGTTTAATGGAACAGAGATTGTTGTGGCTGGTCATTTAATGGACAACGACCTTGACAACTTCCTGGTGGAAGTGGTTGGACAGGGGGTGAGGAAAAAAAGAAAAACACAAAAAATGGCAGAAACATTGAGACATTGAGTAGACATAGCCTATATTTATTTGTTTTACTCTGGTTTATATGGATTTTATCTTTTGTTTCTCCTGAAGCTCGAAGAAGACTTCAGAGTCCAGGGTCAAGTGAGTGCCGCAGACTGGGATGTTTTTTACCCAGACGAGGAGTACATCTTTGGAGATTTTACCGAGCGGTTGTGGGCCTACCTCACTATCCAGCAGTTACTGGACAAGAGGTCAGTTTAAATCAGTTCAGTTTGGCTGCTAAGGCACATTGTTCTCATAAGAAATATGGTATGATATATAGTCTTTGATGACACTTGTTCTTTTACCAGGACGCTCATTTTAATCATTTGATGTTCTTTTATAGATTTCCCTGTAGTAATACATATATTTTCCTTCTGGCAGCAAGAGCGGTACACCAGATGAGAAAGCCAACACAACAGCCAAGGCCCTGGATATGTCCCTGCAGTACAGCTTTGTCACCCCTCTCACATCCATGGTTGTTACCAAGCCCGAAACCGAAGACTCGACAAGCAGCCCTCTTATTGCTGACAAGCTGACTGAAGGTACCTGGAGAAAACAGAGTTTAAAAATGTAAAACACTGGACTGGCTTTTCTTAAAGAGACAAAAACTATATTGACTGATGAATCGGAGGGGTGTGTGTGCGTGTGGTTGTGTGTGTTTGTCAAGTGTCACTTTGAAATGGCTGCAGTCAAGCTTTACCACAAAAGCAAAGCATGGCTGCAGCTCATTCATGAAGAGAACTGGTGACTGAGTTTACATTTTCCACATATTATTCCTCTTTAGTGAAGTATACCAGCAGAAGCTGGAGCTCCAGTTTAAAACTGTTATCTGTCTGTTTTTTCTCACAGAGCAAAGACAGCAGGCTGAAAAAATGAGTAAGTGAATTTTTTTTAACGATAAATCACAAAAAAGATTTATGGGACAAAGTCAATTTGTTGTATTCGTGTTGATTTGGATTTTATTCTCCCTGTTCAAAGCATATAATTATATACCTGCGCAGTCGTATCCACGGCATTACCAGCCAGCACCCGCATATTTTGGTAAGTACATCATATACAGTTCAGATAGGATAGATTTTGCTCCAGCCATGACGTCTGACTTTGCTGATATTTACAGATCTGCATTAAGAGGCACAGTTAACTAGATAAAATGCCATGGCATCTTTCACAAACATAGGAGGACTTGGTGACTGCTCCACTTTAAATTTGGTGCCACTTTAAATTATTGCTAATTATTATTTCAAGTCCTGCTGCACTAACTGGTCCAAAGATGTGTGGAAATGCTCTTCATTGCTCTCAGATAATGACTAATTTTGGCTTCATCTAAATTTTAGCTTTGTTGGCATGTTTTCAACAGTATGCCAGAAAGATGCCATTTCTTTGAATATAAGGACATGTTTAGACTCTGGTTAAAATGGATAGATGCAGATGAAACATTAAGGAGAGCAATCTTTTTGGCTCTGAGTAAGGAAAGGCTCACTTGTAGTCCTTTCTTAATATGCTGCTTTTGAATTCTTTTTTATTCTAATGGGGACAGTTTACAAAATGAACCCCATGTTTATAAATTAGTCATGAAATAGATCACTGAAACCGTGTGCCATTTCCCAAAGATATTGATAAATATAATTTTTTTTGAAACCCTGACAAGCCTCCCACTGCTGGCCATAAGAATGACAGCAGATTTAAGACATCTCCATATTTGCTTCTCTTTTTGGATCCAGAAACTATCTCCATATTTAATATAGAGCCTGTGATGGACAGATTTTCTTTGAAAACAGTATCAGTGTTTCAAAACACTGACAACAACACTTAAGATTATGTAGCTGGAACTAAAATGAAGTATATGGACGTGGTTCCACCCATGAGTGTGGACTTCTCATGGGTGGAACGTCATGACCGTCATGTTGCTTGTGTGTTTTTCTGCAATATGTATTTATTCCTGTCACACTATTCTGGGGCCCCTGCAGTGGATGGAGATCCTCACTTCATGATAGAGCTACCAGACCGAGGTGATGCTTTGTGTTTCAACATCAACAACAAACCAGGAACCATTTTCAACCTGGTCAGAGACTCAAATTCAGGTCAGCCCCGTGTACACAGCTGTCTTAAGACTTAGGAAATGCAGTCTTAGTGTCGTCGTTGTTTTTCTTCATGTATAATTTTATAGATCAAAAACTTGTACTGATATTTTTTCCTTAGTTCATACATGAGTTATGCAATATGTGCCAGAAAGTCCAGATATCATGTGACTGACTGGATCCCACTGTCTCCAGGTATTTTGGTGAATGGTGAGATTATTGGAGACAAGAAAACTCCCCCTGATGGGAAAATAAACACCTATTTTTGGCGTTTTGGCATTGTCCACCAGACCCTTGGGGTCAGGCTAGAGGTGAGCACTGAGGACATCTCGCTGTTCCAGGATGGCAAATGGGTCAAACTGCTTTGGTCTGACGCAGCCTCCATTAAAGGATCCAAGTGAGTGATTACATTGTTAAAGTCACAGCAAAAAAAAAAAAAGGTCTACATAGTTTCTCCATCATCCAGGGAGTCTTATGAGTATGCCACATGACAGGTGAGGCAAGGTCTCACAGTGGTTTCTCTCAAAAGGTCTGGTGGTAATGATCCACTGCTTTTTTTTCACACTTTGGCTCATGTGATTTTCTGCATGATTAATCATGAGCCAATGATCACCTCCTAAGGCACAACCCTCACTGTGGTTTAAATACCTGGGACTCTCTACCTTTTGGTTTTTGAATCAAAGACATTTCTTAGATGTGAGATGAAACATTTCCATGAAACTGAAAGAAGTCAGGCTGCCTTCTTTTCAAGCTCTTATGACTGATTTTTATTCTTTCTCCTACAGTGTGGATCTTCTTGTGACCAAGGATCGCAGCCTAACTGTAACACTAAGAGATTCAGTTAAGTTTGTGATTTTGCTTCACAAAGTGTGGAAGAAGCACCCATACCACCGGGACTACTTGGGTTTCTACACCCTGGACAGTCACCTCCTGTCCCCTGGTGTTCATGGCCTGCTAGGTACAACATGACACATTTCTTCTCTAAATTTGTGGTTTATCACTGATGATTTCGAAGATGTTTCCATGTTCTATGTTAATGCAATTATTAATAAATAATATTTAACAACAATATAGGACCACTAATCTCTTGTATCAGTAAAACAAATACAGCAAAACTCAAATTATTTAGGTATAATTTACAATTACCAGTGTTGGAAAGGGTCCAAATTCAAATATTTTTATAATTTAAATGGTTTACCATCCTCCAGGTCAGTTCTATCATGGGATTAACTATGAGGTGGCACACTTGCATCCAGGAAAAGTCCCAGAGAAACCAGATGCCACCATGTATGTGAAAGGACAGGAGCTCAATGTAACCAGGTACACTAAAGACTTCAGTCTGGAAGTGTTTGCATGCAAAATGAATTTTAAATGTGTTGTTGCTGTGTTTGTGCTCTCGCAGTGTGAATCTTCTAAATGAAACATCTCTCTCTGTCAACAGAGGCTGGCAGAGGGATTTCAGGAACGATGTGAAGAACGGGGAAAATGTTCCGTGCTGGTTCATTCACAATAATGGGACTGGCCTCATTGACGGACATGTGACAGACTACATTGTTTCCGGCCTTTTTAAATCTGTTTAAGAAGAGGCCACACGGCTGTACCAGCTGCTGAAATCATCAAAATGCAATTCTTTTAAATAAATATTCAAATTCGCAGGCACTTACAGCACCAATAACCAGCAACCAACACAAGACAGCTTTCATTCATAGTGCTGCATACATAATAATCTCAACAGTGTCAAGTACTTGGAGACTGTCTCAGTGTTTCCTTGCAGTAAAATATGTGCAAAACAGTCATTAAAGATGTGCTCAAGATTGGTCAATATGTGTCCCTTTTTCATGGTTTCAAACACTGTTCGTGTTTCCTCCTATTTACTGGAAAATGTATTTAACTTAGACACTTTCAAAACAGGGCTGGACAATTAATTTTCCCAACGGGGTACATGAAAAACTGGGACTGTTGTTGAGGGCCGCACCAATAAGATGAAATCAGTTCTCTTTATAACTGTAATCTCAGCTACTGGTAAGAGTGGGAGCTATAACTGGGCAATGAAAATGTGAAGCAGGCATCGTAAACATGCCAACATTTTATTACTATCTAATCAATATTTCCCAAAACAATGCTGATGCTTGATGTTAAAAACGAAAATGTAAAAATCTAGTGTGTTTTGGGCTTGAACGAGCACATCGAAACAAACCAAAACAAGAGCACCAAGAGGGCCAAAAAACAAAACGAGTCCAAAACAACAACAACAAAAAACCCAACAACAACAACAACAACAACAGAAACACACCGGAACCCAAGAAAACAGAGTCCAAAACAGAACGGTTCAGGGCGCCAGCCCGGGGGCCAACCGTGCGGACGGCGACAGCGGGGCAGGTCCGGAGGCCGGCCGCAACAAAGACGATGTCTAGCCAACGGCCTGGAAGGTGGCCGGACAGGTCGAGGACGTGCAGGCCGGACAGGGCGAGGCAGGACCAGGCAAAGCTAAAGCTGTAGCTGTAGCTGTGGGAGGCGACGGCGTGGGAGCTGCAAGTGGTGGCGCTGCAGCGGAGGCAGGTTGCTGGACGGGCCCCTCGGACCCTCCAGCGGAGGCAGGTAGCTGGACGGGCCCCTCGGACCCTCCAGCGGAGGCAGAAGGCTGGATGGGCCCCTCGGACCCTCCAGCAGAGACGAACAAAGGCTGGTGCAGCTCTCCAGAACCCCCAGCAGGAACAGAAGGCTGGACAGGCCCCTCGGACCCTCAAGCAGAGGCAAACAAAGGCTGGTGCGGTTCTCCAGAACCCCCAGCGGGAACAACAGATGAAGGCCGGACGGGCCCCTCGGACCCTCCAGCAGGACCAGGTTGCAGAACAGATGACTGGGAAGAGGAGTGGCGGTGGCGCCGTTTCCTTCGGGACAAGGAAACAGGAACCGGTGAAGAAATGGAGACCTCCTCCTGATCTTCCGACCACATAGCTGCCAGGAAAGAGGCTGGTGAATGGACAGGTGAACAAGGTCCCGGAAGGAGAGGAAGTCCGTGGCAGCATAGAGGCAGGTGGAGAGTGTGTGTCTTGCTGAAGATTTAGTGAGTGAGAGAGCAAGCTCACCAACCCTGACTTGCTCTCTCCAGGCAGTAATGGTGCCATCCAACTTAGTGTCCTTAGCAAACTGAGAAAGCTGAGGGTTATGCCGAATGATGGCATCTACTGCGCTTAGCCCGACTGCCATAGTCCGTAAATCCTGTGACTGGGCAATGCGGTCGAGCAGACTCACCATCCGCATTATCTCGGCGTTGAACTCCGAGGAAAAAGAGTCTGCGGGGTCCATGTTCTGGTCACGATCTTCTGTTATGTGAAGGCTGTGTGCAGGCAGAAGTGGTAGTAGGAGGACCCAATGTGCAGACACTCAGAGGTGGAACATGAACTCAAAAGTAGTGATGTGACATTCTGTATCGAGGCTTCAAAGCTTGTGTCGAGTAATTGAGGGGGCGTTTCTGCGATGAGCGTATCGAGGCTTGCTTCATTTATGGGAGGAGCTGAAAATGATGACGTCCGAAGCCTCGCTGCCCGGCTTTACCACGTGACTGGTTCATGAAGTGGTTCAAACTTTGCCGCAAGCTATGACAGCGATATAAACCCCTCAGACTTCATTCAAAATGTGGGTGTTTGATGGAGAGTTGCGGTTAGTGAGAGTTTGGAGACCGTTTGGAGGTTTATGAGAGTGAGGAGAGAAAGTCAGGAGAGAATGGAGCCAGCTAAGAAGAGGAGGATGTCCTCCCCTGTGTGGGAACATTTTGATCTTATTCCTCCCAACAAGGTATGTAAATTTCTACAGAAGATGTATTTTCATAATACTGATGGTGCAATACAATTTATGTTAAGCTGCTTTACTTTTGTACAAGGTGAAGTGTTTGCTATGTGCCAGGGAGCTGGGATATAACAACAACACCTCATCCATGCTTAGGCACTACAGAGCTTTGCATGAGAATAAGGGGAACACCGATTGTGGAGCAAGACCAGGTGAGCCATCAAATGCCATGATAATATAGCATGCAGTAATGTTACTAAATGATATAACAATATTATACAACTGTAATAAGTTACGTGTGTGATATTTATATTTGTGCTTTGTCTTTATTGTCTTTCCTCAGGAGAACAATCTCAAATAGATGAAGACCTGGTCAGCATGGTGATTGAGGACTCCCAGCCATTTAGCATTGTGGAGGACAAAGGATTCAAAAGATTTGTTAAATCATTAAATCCTAGCTATGTTCTCCCCACTAAAAAGGTCATAAAAGCAGTGAAAATTTAGTTTTTACAGAATAAAATGTGGGCAGGACTGAGGCTCAAAGCCTCAGTGTGTAGCTGTCAATACCTCAACGTTACAAAAGCACAACCACTGTCGACACCCCAACCACACCTCACCTCACAGTAAATGATCATTTCCATTTTAAGCATTTCCAAATGATCATTTTCCATACTGCCAGTATAAATATACAAAGTATACTGCCATCACTACAATATAGATGTTTTACACACTCCTTTTGTTGTTGACATTTACAGGCTGTGTGCAAAAGGCGCCAGTCTTCAAATTCATGCCAACTAATATTTTTACATCCAGTAGATGTCCTACTAGAGCAAATGAAACTTCAAGAAGCTTTGCGCTGGGGTAAACCAATTGGATGAAAAGCTTCAGTGCTTCATGAAGCTTCCTCTGCCCATCACTACTCAAAAGTGTAACAAAACTAGGAATACAAAATACACTTACACAGCCAGAACACACAGCTAGATAAGGGTAGATTGCGACACGGAGACAGAGAAACACAGGGCTTAAATACACAGAGGGAGCAATCAGGGAATGGGTAACAGGAGGGAAACATAGCTGGGGCAAATCAGGACTAACGAGACAAAGGAAGCAAAATCAGATGCATTTACATGAGACACGGACTTAGAAAGTAAAACAGGAAACATAACACAGAGACGAGAACTTGACAAGGGGATACAGCTGACAGGAGAGACAGAGCAACTAGAGAATACAGAGACATAAACCATAAGACAGAACTCAAAGAAACCAAAGACTAGAAATGATAAATAATATAATAAACTCAAAACCCTGGGTCAACGACCCAGGCATCCTAACAACTGTGGATGTTTGTTCACACACACTCCCTCCACAATGTTTGGAACCTTTGTCAGTGAATACAAAGGTTTAGCTTGGTGTTTGTAGAGTTGACTTTTTACTCTCATAATCTTCATTTGACAAGTGGTAAAACTGTAGTTGAAAAGAAATACAAAATAGAAAAACTAATCTGATTTACATAAATCCTGCATTATGAAATAACTCAAAATATGATTTTGCATCTTTGTATTAACTTGAGCAGCAGTAATGATCATCAAAGCAAATGCTTTTTAATACGTACAAATCGACCTTTATGAGCTACAAATAAAATGTATTTTTTTTTAACAACTACTGTTATTTATGCTTTTTTAACATCTTTATCATGCAATATATACAGTTATGCCTGAACAATGTTTCAAAGATGGCTGTGGGCAGGGGCGATTCTAGGATTAGAGCTTTGGGGGTGCTGAGCACCCAGAGAGCTGCCCAACTATGGACTGGTTCTTATATAGCGCTTTTCTACTCTTCTGAGCACTCAAAGCACTTTACACAACTTGTGTATTCACCCATTCACATTGTTCTAGGTGCTTTCTAAGTAACATTCACACATTGCATCGGAGAGTAATTTGGGGTTAATATTTTGCCCAAGGATATTTGGCATGCAGACTGGGGGAAGCCAGGAATCGAACCACCAACCTTCCGATCTGTAGATGACCTGCTCTCCCACCTGAGCTACAGCCACCCTACAGCCAACCAGGCAAGATAAACTTTACACGTCACGATGAGACTTCTTCCCTGTCAATCCCTGCATCCTTAAATGTCTCCAGTTGTCCCAAGTTCTCTATGACTGTCTCCTTGGTGCATTTAAACAGGGAGGAACAGTCCTCCCTGTCCTCGTCGTCTGTTGTCTTCTTCTCCGTTATCAGTCAACATAATTTTACCATCTCTGTGCAAGTCTGCAAATTTCTTTGTTAAATCATAAGATAAATTCATCAAGTCTCTCTGTGCCTGGGTCCTCGTCACAAAACATGACATCACTGTTTTGTACATTTTAACAATTTAATCCCACATTTGTGAAAGAAAAACAAAACACCTTTTTGAAAAGTCTGTAACAAAACCATCAAATCTGATAAAGGTTATTTAAATGCTGCAAAAGAAGAATGGATTGGAATAAAAAAAATACATATCGAGGGCCGGTGTCCTGCAGGTTTTAGATGTAACCTTGATACAAGACAACACACCATAAAGGCTAAATGACCTCCTCAACATGTCTTGAAGTTA
>NW_024582813.1:0-25392 GCF_018398535.1 Haplochromis burtoni
GCCGTCGGGGGACGGGGACTGTGCTCACTGCCCTCCTGAGGATACCAGGTGACTCGGACCTTTGGTACTCGCAAAAATAGCACCACCGTCTTCAACCGAAGTCGAGCACGCAGTCTCGACGAGAATTGCTTGTGTAGTGTAGATGCATCTACATGTGGGCTCTGGTGAGTTTCTCCTGTATTCCATTACCTTTGCTATATCTTGGTGGGTCAGCCTGCGAAGCTGTCACATTTAGACAGCAGACCAGACCAGCTGCACCACACAGACACTTCAAACCTCATCTGAGGACAAACAACATATACATACAAACATACATATACATATATATATATATTCATTTTTTGAGTGAAGGTAATCAAATAAGAGTGATCATACATTGTTATGGGTTCTATCTCTTTAACTACACTTATTGGTGTCATGGTAAGTGAGGGAGATGTCATGTGGTCCTAAACTTGTACACAAAGTGTAGTGTGGGAGCATAATTTTTACAGTCTTTGTTTTTTTGGACTAATAAACAAATGTACAAAAGTTTTGTGGATGAAGACTTGATTGGAACAAGTTGATTAGTCTTCAGACTTCAGGCCTGTGGGTACATTTTTATTCACATAGTGGAATATCCAGTCAGCAGTTGACTTGTTAAAGCCATTCTATTCTGTGACTATCAACATTTTCAAATACACACACACACAAAAAGAATTTTCAGACTGGAAATTTTGAAACTGCATTTTATGAAAACCAATTCCGGCGTCTCACGGCTACACTATTTGCTATGAGGTATAAGTGATGAGAATGTGAGGTGGTCATAAAATGCGAAAACGAGGCGGCGATGCTGTGGGATCTGTGTGAGGTTGATCGGTTGGTCGTCACTACGCAAGACTGCGATACTATCTGCCCACATCTTACAATCACATGAATATTTGTTTATCACAGTATCCTCACGGCAACATTGATTAAGAATGCCTCACTGCCCTCGCCTTCTTCAAGAAAGCCATCTTCAACCGAGTCGAGAGAGCCGGGAACTTGTGAGGTGTGCATGTCCTGGTGAGCCTCCACCTTTTATAGGTGGGTGCAGCCTCGACTGTACAGAGACAGGCCAGACCAGCTGCACCACACAGACACTTCAAACCTCATCTGAGGACAAAAAACACATACATACATACATACATACATACATACAAACATACATATACATATATATATATCTTAGTATTAAAAAAAAGAATATTGTTAGAGTTCCTTTACAATGTCAGAAGGAGGGAGGCACTAAGGCACCGCCTTCCGCCCCTCGACGCCCTCGCGGTGCCCCCTCCTTCTGACAGGAACTTCCTACACACCAGGTATGAATGATGCCTGAGTGGACATACAAAACTCACAAGTTCCTGGCTCTCACGGCTCCTATGCAGAGGGTTAGTCGAAGAAGGAGGGGCATCGCGAGGGGTCTGATGTGGCTTGCGGAGGTGACTAGCTGAGCGGTCCGAGGACTGATGCACCAATCTCTCCACAACTGACCGCTGCCGACCTGGAGAGAAACTCTTGGACATTGAACTAATAGAGAATTTTTTCTTGGAATGTGATCTGGACTATCTCCCTCTCCTCGTCACAAAACACCCGAATCTTCGGAACCTCTGAGACGATGAGACTGCGCGCCGAGGATACTTGTGAGAGAATGTGATGCGTCGCATGTGTGAGCCGTTCCACCTTTTAATGAGTGTTTTGGTGTGGACTAGCAAGCTCGACTAGTATCATGAGACACAGTTACTACTTGTATCCTCCACTGAGTTCTGTTGCGAGCTCACAAACCGCGACACTTTTCAATTTACCTTTCAAAACGAACAATCCACTACTGAGGACATAAATATCATAACTTAGATAATACATACATACTTAGCGAGATAAAGCAACAGTTAATACTTATATTAGTAACATCTTACGTATTATACAAAATAGAGAAGAATAGTTGCTCTAGAGTTTCCTTTACAATTGTCAGAGCAGGAGGTTGTATGCGCCATCAACGAGGCAGTTCTTGCTGCTGCGCCTTGGTCGCGCCTTCCTCTGAATCGCCCTCTTGGTGCCCTACAGTTCAAGAAGATCCCCCGCTTTCTGACAGTGGATAACTTCCTACACACCAGGTATGAATCGAATGAGTGCTCGCGCGTAGAGTGAGCATGACAAGACTCTGGAACCTATCCAAGTGTTCTGAGAGCTCTCGAACTCCCGGTCGTCTCATATCAGCAAGTATGGTTATCAGGTCCGAACAAGTTAAGTGAAGGTGTGACAGAGTGCGGCGCTGGAGGGAGGCGTCTGAGACGGGGGCACACGGGAGGAGGAACGTGAAGTGCATGACGAGCTGAGCCCTACGGCACCTTGCATCCGACATAAAGAAAACGAGCGCAGACGTTCAACCGGAGTCGAGTACGAAGCACGAGGTGAAATAATTGTGAGGAGTGTGCATTCCACTGGTAGATAGGAGCCAGACACGCGGGAATCTTCGTGTTCACTATGTCTCACGGCGCATCTGCAGCTCGACCTCCTGTACACTGGAGTGACAGGAACCCAGAGATTAGCAACGAGTCTGAACGCACAACAGATAACAACTTCAAACTCATCTGAGGACAAACAAAACATGTGCTATCATCTACATACAATCACCTACTCATCTACAACATACACTATCATGGTACTTATCAACTAGGCTATACTCCTTAGTCAAACTTATCTAAAAGAATAATATTGTTAGACGCGTATCCATTTACACAAGTGATAATCAAGAAGGCATGGGTAGGCACTAAGGCACGCCTGGTCCCAATTACAACCTATCGAATGTACACGCAACTACATTAGCCATTTGTAAGTTAGAACACATTTCCTGTGTCGTGCCACTCCCCCACTCACCGCCTTCCGCCCCTCGACGCCCTCGCGGTGCCACCTCCTTCTGACAGGAACTTCCTACAGACCAGGTATGAATGATGCCTGACTGGACATACAAAACTCACAAGTTCCTGGCTCTCACGGCTCCTCTGCAGAGGGTTAGTCGAAGAAGGAGGGGCATCGCGAGGGGCGTCGAGGGACGGGGGACTGTGCCTCACTGCCCTCGCCTTCTTCAAGAAAGCCGTCTTCAACCGAGTCGAGAGAGCCGGGAACTTGTGAGGTGTGCATGTCCTGGTGAGCCTCCACCTTTTATAGGTGGGTGCAGCCTCGACTGTACAGAGACAGGCCAGACCAGCTGCACCACACAGACACTTCAAACCTCATCTGAGGACAAAAAACACATACATACATACATACATACATACACACATACACATCTTTACCATTAAAAAAAATAAGTTAGGCTTCCTTTACAATGTCAGAAGGAGGGAGGCACTAAGGCACCGCCTTCCGCCCCTCGCCGCCCTGCCACCTCCTTCTGACAGGAACTTCCTACAGACCAGGTATTGTCTCCTCTGTTGCATATCCTTCTGACAAGAGAGACCTATTCATACGAGCACTAGGTATCTGACCTGGAGGATGGCGGTCTGAGTATGGATCATTAGCACACCAAACCGTCATCACAACTGTCCTCTTTTGCGCGGCATGCTTACCGGCTTCCCTATGTCTAGAGGATTCCATATAGCAGCGATGTTGTAGAGAGGATAGGTAAGGCATATCAGCGACAGGGGAGCGTGAGAGGGGCAGAAAAAGTACGGGGGTAGAACCGATAGCCTCTAACTAGAGCGACTTTCTCTCGCCACTCTTCACTCGCGTCGAGGGACGGGGGACTGTGCCTCACTGCCCTCGCCTTCTTCAAGAAAGCCATCTTCAACCGAGTCGAGAGAGCCGGGAACTTGTGAGGTGTGCATGTCCTGGTGAGCCTCCACCTTTTATAGGTGGGTGCAGCCTCGACTGTACAGAGACAGACCAGACCAGCTGCACCACACAGACACTTCAAACCTCATCTGAGGACAAACAACATATACATACATACATACAAACATACATATATATATATATATCTTAGTATTAAAAAAAAGAATATTGTTAGAGTTCCTTTACAATGTCAGAAGGAGGGAGGCACTAAGGCACCGCCTTCCGATTGTATTGAGAATAAGAAGATATTGTTTAAGCGAGTTTCTCTTCACTATATGTCTTTATGCTATAAGGAAGGTTGTTACTGGCACATGGAGGACAGACTTATGCAACTTTCACGCCCATACCCATCTGACGGCCCTCTAGAGATAGATTATTTTAAGCTCTGTTTTAGAAAAAGAGAAAGATCAGTAAAGCATTTTGCTTTAAAACAATTCCACGCGGTGCCGCCCAAGATTGTCAAAAAATGGCATTTTTCCCAAGTACATATCATGATCGAGGAATACTAAATACGCTACAAACATGCTAGGTAGTATAACAGAATGAATGCCTGAGATGAGGAACATACCCAACAATCTTCTACATTAGGATTTCCTCAGAGCTCTCACTACGAGACGTCCATATGCAGGTATGGAGTTAAGTCGAGATAGAAAGGAGCGGGAATTTGCTTTCGCGAGAGAACAGGGTTTCGACAGCGCGACGTTGGATCGTGTGTGTACCCTGCTCGCCCATTCACTGTCCCGTCTACCTCTTCTCCATTGTAGAACTGACGCACGTCTCTCAAACCGATATTCTAAAACGTCGCGCGCAGAGTAGCGCGTGGACTATGCTCGTATATGGTATCCGTTGCATTGTCCAGCGCTGAGCCCTCTCACCGTACTATTATAAGGTGGGGTCGCAGCTCATCTCTTGACCGCTAACAGAAAGGACATGATCCAAGACTCAGTCCTGCCTTATGCGCATTGCATCAGGTATGCAACTCTCTCAACAACAATCGATATGCTGACGACACAAAGCACAACATATATACATGTAGCATATACAATATACACACCTACATACATACAGTACATATAGCAATCATAGACTGAGTATTATATGCATAAGTTAATGCTGAATATCAAAAAAAGAATATGTTGAAGAGTCCTACCCATTACAATGTCAGCAAGGAGGGAGGTCTACTAAGCTGTTGACTGCTGTCAAAATTGAGCCACATTTGAATGATATTCTGTCATTTGTTATTTATATTTGTCACACTAAACCACTGGCATAGTGCTTGGCTAAGGGGCAGCTTCTTCTCCCACTGACTCTAAAATGATTCCATTATAAGTAAGGCACACCTTCTGTTGATGGCAAGCTTGAACCGAAGAGTAATCATGCACTCCTGTCATTTCAGGAAATGGCAATCCAGTGGTTTGGAATCATTATAATCATTATAATGGAATCATTTTAGAGTCAGTGGGAGAAGAAGCTGCCCCTTAGCCAAGCACTATGCCAGTGGTTTAGTGTGACAAATATAAATCATTAATACAAAATCGTCGAGCAAGTTCATTGGCTCTCTACAGACGTTCCCAGTAATGCAGAGTGTGGTGTAGATGACGAAGAGGCAATGGCCCACGCGCTGAGCCACTCGAGAGACGCAGTGATGGGCTCGAGGGGAGAGTTTAGTGTGACAAATATAAACGGTGGGACTAAGCATGAGCTGAACAACTAGCACGATGCTTCGGCTACCATTACAAGATGCACTTCAAGACACAGCCGTCTCTTATCAACGGTACACCGAATTGTCCGTATAGTAGAGATGACCGGGAGAACATTGAGTGTGATGAGTGTTTCGAGATTTTAAGAAGTACTTTCTTCTTGGATAGGCACCACTCAACCTAATTTTATAGGTGGGTGCAAGCACTTTCTTGTTACTGTAACAAACCGTAAGAAAGACCATGTAACACACAGCTTGTCACACCACAAACAACGAAAGCTATATAGCAGACATGCATTACAAAGAACATGGAAAAACCCATTGTAAAAGCACTCAATACAGACATACTAACTCACCTTCATATTCTTGTAGTTTGTATAACACTATATCATCATTTATCAACATACATCACACATATCCATTATCATATATAGGTTATTATTATAGTGATTAAAGAAATTCTCATTCATATATTTTGAACTAAAATATATGTAAGATTAATTGATTAGAGATCATGTTCCTTTGTACAATGTCTATGAGAGTGAGGAGAGGCCGAACTTATAGGCATTGAAACATTAACGCCTTCCGCCAAACTATAAAGTTCTGTAGTCTGCACCTCTTCTACCACGTATGTGCGTGAGGTGAGTCTCCTCGGCCTATGCTCTCTCATGAGAACAGGAAGCTTCGCGTAAACACAGAACCCAAGTGAGGTAAAGTCAGAATAGATGCTCCATAGAGATGGACCATAAGACAAATCATTTCACACATAGTATCTGGCTTCTACTACTAGGGCTGACCTCTAAATCAACAGAGGGTGTTAAGTACGAGATAGATATGTGAGAGGAGAGCAGTCAGCTGCGTAGGAGAGGCGGTAGGGTGGACGGGGGGAGCCTCATGAGAGATCTTGTCATGAGTCATCTGCGCGACTGACCTGATGAACAAGAAAAGTTAAAATGTGTTCACCCTTATCTTCTTTCATAACGAAACGCCTGTCTCAAAGCCACCGGAGCTCGAAGAAGGAGGCCGTGGGATACTTCTAGATGTAGGCTAGTCGCATGTACACTTGCGATAGAGACTGAGCTAACTCTTTTATAGGTGGGTGCGACCTCTTGAGCTGTATCTACGATGACCTACAGCTCATGGCAACTGTCGTCCAATTGGCAGCTGCAAAATCACACATAGAGCAGCAGATACACTTAATCACAAACTGCACTATCATGATGGACAAATCACAGAGCCATCTACGTAGCATACATACACAAGAAGCAGCAATACATATACATATTGAGCACCTAAGCTCTCTCTATTAGCTCTGTTTTATCATGTCATTAAGAGAGTAGACAATAAGAATATTGGTTGAGAGTTACTCGATTTACAATGTCAGAGAAGATGGAGGTGCGATCTCTAGAGCGCTCAACGGATCTGCTCGCAGCTACGTGTACGAAACCCCTTCTCACAAGTGTACGAATGCTGGCCTGCTCTTAATTTCTCTTTTTTTATTTTTTTTTTTTTTTTTTTTTTAATAATTATTGTAGTACGAACAAGAGATTATTGTTGACCGCGAGTGTAATACAGATTAATTTTTTGGTTTTACTTTTGGCGGTGCCACCTCCTTCTGACAGGAACTTCCTACAGACCAGGTATGAATGATGCCTGACTGGACATACAAAACTCACAAGTTCCTGGCTCTCACGGCTCCTATGCAGAGGGTTAGTCGAAGAAGGAGGGGCATCGCGAGGGGCGTCGGGGGACGGGGGACTGTGCCTCACTGCCCTCCCCTTCTCCAAGAAACCCGTCTTCAACCGAGTCGAGAGAGCCGGGAACTTGTGAGGTGTGCATGTCCTGGTGAGCCTCCACCTTTTATAGGTGGGTGCAGCCTCGACTGTACAGAGACAGACCAGACCAGCTGCACCACACAGACACTTCAAACCTCATCTGAGGACAAACAACATATACATACATACATACATACATACATACATACATATACATATATATATATATATCTTAGTATTAAAAAAAAGAATATTGTTAGAGTTCCTTTACAATGTCAGAAGGAGGGAGGCACTAAGGCACCGCCTTCCGCCCCTCGACGCCCTCGCGGTGCCCCCTCCTTCTGACAGGAACTTCCTACACACCAGGTATGAATGATGCCTGAGTGGACATACAAAACTCACAAGTTCCTGGCTCTCACGGCTCCTATGCAGAGGGTTAGTCGAAGAAGGAGGGGCATCGCGAGGGGCGTCGGGGGACGGGGGACTGTGCCTCACTGCCCTCCCCTTCTCCAAGAAACCCGTCTTCAACCGAGTCGAGAGAGCCGGGAACTTGTGAGGTGTGCATGTCCTGGTGAGCCTCCACCTTTTATAGGTGGGTGCAGCCTCGACTGTACAGAGACAGACCAGACCAGCTGCACCACACAGACACTTCAAACCTCATCTGAGGACAAACAACATATACATACATACATACATATACATATATATATATATATCTTAGTATTAAAAAAAGAATATTGTTAGGGTTCCTTTACAATGTCAGAAGGAGGGAGGCACTAAGGCACCGCCTTCCGCCCCTCGACGCCCTCGCGGTGCCCCCTCCTTCTGACAGGAACTTCCTACACACCAGGTATGAATGATGCCTGAGTGGACATACAAAACTCACAAGTTCCTGGCTCTCACGGCTCCTATGCAGAGGGTTAGTCGAAGAAGGAGGGGCATCGCGAGGGGCGTCGGGGGACGGGGGACTGTGCCTCACTGCCCTCCCCTTCTCCAAGAAACCCGTCTTCAACCGAGTCGAGAGAGCCGGGAACTTGTGAGGTGTGCATGTCCTGGTGAGCCTCCACCTTTTATAGGTGGGTGCAGCCTCGACTGTACAGAGACAGACCAGACCAGCTGCACCACACAGACACTTCAAACCTCATCTGAGGACAAACAACATATACATACAAACATACATATACATATATATATATATATCTTAGTATTAAAAAAAGAATATTGTTAGGGTTCCTTTACAATGTCAGAAGGAGGGAGGCACTAAGGCACCGCCTTCCGCCCCTCGACGCCCTCGCGGTGCCCCCTCCTTCTGACAGGAACTTCCTACACACCAGGTATGAATGATGCCTGAGTGGACATACAAAACTCACAAGTTCCTGGCTCTCACGGCTCCTATGCAGAGGGTTAGTCGAAGAAGGAGGGGCATCGCGAGGGGCGTGAACTGGCTCTTCTCACTACTACCATCATGCCGAGTATGTGTCTACAAGCGTAGAGAATGAGGGGACATCGGCCCAGTAGAAAGTCTTTCGCGCGGTGTTCGGTGACTGGGAGGAAGCTGGATAGCCGGGGTGCACGCTTGAGAGTCTCTTCTCACTTTGTCTGCTAGCATCGCGAGGGGCGTCGAGGGACGGGGGACTGTGCCTCACTGCCCTCGCCTTCTTCAAGAAAGCCGTCTTCAACCGAGTCGAGAGAGCCGGGAACTTGTGAGGTGTGCATGTCCTGGTGAGCCTCCACCTTTTATAGGTGGGTGCAGCCTCGACTGTACAGAGACAGACCAGACCAGCTGCACCACACAGACACTTCAAACCTCATCTGAGGACAAACAACATATACATACATACATACATACATACATACATACATATACATATATATATATCTTAGTATTAAAAAAAAGAATATTGTTAGAGTTCCTTTACAATGTCAGAAGGAGGGAGGCACTAAGGCACCGCCTTCCGCCCCTCGACCCCTCGCGCCGCTCCTTCTGACGCCCTCGCGAAGAGTGAGCGCTTGTTTTCATGCAGATTACGTCCCGGATCAAAATGCGGTACAATCGTCGTCGTTTTTTTTTTTTTTTTTTTTTTAAATCGTTGTCATTTGGAAATGAGATCGCACATAAATGAGATTGTGATTCTACGATTAATCGTGCAGCCCTAACATGCAGAGAAAAGCAATGAGCAAGCACTCGGATTATATTCGTCCTGCAGAGTGGACATACAAATAACTCAACAAGTTCCTCCGGCTCTACACCGAGCTCCACTACTCGCACTAGAGGGTGTGTTGTTATCTTAACTCAAAAGACACGGAGAAGGAGAGAGACATACTGAAGCTTGAGTGTCGTACCACGAGAGTGAGAGAGCACCTCATAAGAAACGGGGGAAACATGTGCTGCCTATCTGTGCCGTTATACTAGCCAGTCACGCCTCTCATACTCCAAGATATACCCGTAACTCAAGAAGTAGTTTCTCTGCATTGTACGTCGCGACTAGACGAGCCCTGGGAAACTTGTGCAGCGTGTATAGCCATATCACTCTAGGTGAGCCTGTACCTCGTACACCTTTTGAGGAGTGAAAAGCTAAGCCTCAGAACTGTTGAACAGTTATATCAAAATCTCATAGGGACCACAGTTCCTTGCGACCATCCTATGCTAGCATCGCAATACTTCAATCTACGCTCGTCCTCTGAGCTCTGCTGAGCTCAGGAGAGTGAGAACGCAACACAATCACACAATTGAATAGCAATAGGGGTATGAATGCATTCAAGCATATTACATATATGAGGTGACACCCTACTCACTTTCTAATCAAGCTAACACTTAAAACAAATTAGAATAAGAGTTTGAGATGCTCAGTGGCTACAACACACTCAGTATAAATGTCTTGAAGACATGGCTGAAAGGCACTAATGATTTTCTCAGCAGTTCTCAAAATCCTGTCCACTTTGATTTTCTTCTGCTGTGTTGTTTCAGAGAAAGGAAGCAAGTAAATGACTAAAATACATGTAGTACTTCAGCCTGCGTAGGGAGAGAAGCTGTGGATGGTCATAATGGCTGTGGTGTTGTCAGTGGAGGTCAGGTGGTCTATCAGATGAACTCCCAAATAACTTGCTGTGAACTCTTCACAGCTTCAAATGGTCAGTAAGTAGGTATGGGAATTGCTAAGATTTTCACGATTCCGATTCCATTTTCGATTCTGTTTCGATCGATTGCGCGCTGTGGATAAACGGGGGACGCTGATTCCTCGTATCTATTCCTTGAGCATTACTTTCTCAATTAAAAGGACACACTTACTCATAGCGAGAGAACCGACCTTCTATGTCCTTATTGAGTTTCTCACTTACGCTTCTCCTTTGGAACAGAGGATCGAAGAGCAATGTCAGCGCAGAGAACATAGGCTCTTATCGAGGTGTGCAATACGCTCACACACTATGGGTAGAGTCATGCCTAAGCCAGATTTATCAAGTCATGAAGTCGGCTCGGTTGCTATGCACAGCTGGAGCTGTGATATCTGTGACACGACAGGAGCCAGATCCCCAGCTGACACAAACAACTTCTATGTAGCATACTAATTGCTAAATTAATAAAAACTCACCACAAAAAACAAACATGTAAATGTAAAACAATAAAATAAATATTCTTCTGTAGCAATAACAAAGTTTAACATAAATTATTCTGTAGCAATTACACAAGAATATCCAGTAATGTCCCTGCCTACAATTAAACACATTCACTTACCAAAATCGGGGGCATCTGCTGTGGCAAATGGGTGCAAGCCTTTTACCACAAACTTAGTCACTGCTTGGTGACATTCGTCTATCCTGGCCTGAAAGGAGACGCTACCGGTAGACTGCAGCGAGAACTGCCAGCATCTGAGCCAGACTCTGTCTCTCTCATCATGGTCACCTAAATGCACAGTAATGGCAGGTTTTGTAATAAGGCAGATCGCGCTAACATAATATGCACTGTTAGTTGATTATTTACCTGCCGCATTAACGGGAGAGGACGTGCAAACGTTACCGCTGCTGCTGGGTTGAGATTCACGAGTGGAGCGGAATTAAAAACACACACTTCATTTCAGTTAAGGACGCGAAGAGCCACTCGCTCTGAGATCTTAGTTGAGGATTTATGCGAGATGCCGGATCACCATTGTCACATAATCGTGCCGTCCAGAGGTTGCCACTATATACACATAGAGACCACTCTCTTCTCTTAAACCGCTGCACCCTGATAGCCACGCTCGCCGAAAACTTGATGAGAGATGGTGCTACGTCTTGCTTCCGGCGTGAGGACCATCACACTCAAATGTGACGTGTAGTCTCAAGGCTGCGCAATAGCCCCGATCGAGTCTCGAGAGGCTCACGAAGACGCACACGGACCGAACACACCGAGCTGAGTATCCAGGAACGACTAGATACGCACAGCATGGCAGACACTTCACGCTCGCTGACAGGACAAAGCAGCACACATATAAAAGCCTAACAGTATCACATCTACACTTACGAGCTACAAATATGTACAATCCATGGAGAACAATACTCGATGATACATGCTTAGTCATATTAAAAGAACAAGAGGTCACTATTGTCCACGAACGTGATCACTCTGCTAGTGTGACTACAGCATGACATTCTTCCTAGTGCAAGCGATGTGGAGAGCCACTAAGGTCACTGCACCCCCCGAGCCTTCCGCCCCTCAGGTAGCCGGACCAAGGCACGCCGGCTCACACTCTCGTCGGATGTCATTCTTGTGCTGTGAGCCTGCGCGCGGACACCGAACTGCATTGACGCTGTCGAACACACGGAAATCTCCACTACACCAAACCATGGGTGATGAGTGTGTAATGATTGTCCTTGAGCTGGAGCGGTAAAATACAAGAAAGCTCGAGAACAAGTCTTGGAATACGCTACGAGGCTATTTCTACGCTCATTCCAGAGCAGGCAGATTGCGTGTTAGTCGCGACACAAGAAGTAGGTGCGCATGAGGCAGTTCCGCCTGAGACGATTAGAGAGGTGCTTCCGGGGCTTACGTGCTGGGTCTTGCTCGCCCGTTGACGTAATCGAGCCTCCTCGGTATCGCCACGGTGGTCCCTCTATCCACACTCCCACAAGAAACCGTCTTCAACCGACCAATCGAAGAGACGCCAGGGAGTAACTTGTGATTGTGTGCTCTGCACAATATCTCATCAGTGTGAGAGTGCTGAGCTCTCCACCGTCTTTCTCACTAAGGATATCAATGGACTGGACGCGGGATCCTCTGCAGCCCATCGAGTTAGTAAGAGACAGGCATCGCCACGGCGGTCTACATCCCACCCCAAGCGGACACAGGTATGGCTTTGTCCGAATTACATGATGTGCTGAGCTCGCTTCAAAACAAGGACCCGGGCGCAGCCCTCATTGTAGCAGGAGACTTTAACAAAGCGAACCTCAGACAAGTCATGCCAAACTTTTACCAGCATGTCTCGTGTCCAACGAGAGGGGATCGGATTTTGGATCACTGCTACACGCCATACAAGCAGGGCTACAAAGCTGTCTCACACCCGGCTTTTGGGAAGTCTGACCACAACGCCATCTTCCTCATCCCCCAGTATAAACAAAGCATACGGAGGGAAGACGTGACCACGAGGGAGGTAAAACGGTGGACTGCCCAATCAGAAGCTACGCTACAGGACGCACTCAACGACGTCGACTGGGACATGTTCAGAGCATGCGCAGTCGACATCAACGAGTTTACGGAAGTAGCAGTATGCTTCGTCAATATGCTAGCGGAGGAGATTATCCCCACTGCGAGAGTCACCACATTCCCAAACCAGAAACCGTGGATGGACAGATCGATCCGCACTGCAGTAAACGCCAGGACCGCCTCCTACAACGCGGGTCTCGCCACTGGCGATATGAGCGCCTACAAAGCGGCCTCATACGGCGTGCGGCGCGCGGTGAGAGATGCCAAACGCCGGTACCGGGAACGTGTGGAGTCCCGCTTCCACCAGGGCGACATGAAGCGCCGCTGTATTCATACAGCGTGAGTAGCATGAGTGCACGTCTGATTACGGCAGCGTACCGCGCACACGCGGCCTCGCAGATGACGGTCAAACCGTCAACTGGTCAGAGCAGGTCAAATACCCCAAACATTTTACGCAGCCTCCCCCCTTACAGGACTGGCTAGGTGACCCCATGTCAGGACGGGTACAAACGGGTGGCGCGAGTCTCGCTTCCAATCCCTAACTAGATACGCGATACACGCCGCTAGACAGTAGGAGTGATCGTCGAGAATGCGTTGCACATACACAACGATTACGACGCAACACCACAAGCCCAGGGTTCTACACCGCTTCGAGCGAGGCACCAGGGAATGCGCGGTAACTGGTGAGACATCTCGCACGAGTGACTTACCAAGAGGAACCTCATCACCAACGAGGGTGAGAGTCTAATGTTATCTAAAGTCATAAGCCCTGTAAGTTTCTTGCTGCGCTCTGCTGAGAAGGTGATTGGCTGCAGACTCCCATCTCTGCAGGACCTGTACACCTCCAGGACACTGGGGCGTGCAGCTCGGATCTCAGCTGACCCTTCTCACCCTGGACACAGTCTGTTTGACCTGCTCCCCTCAGGCAGGAGGCTCCGGTCCATTCGCACCAGAACCTCTCGCCATAAGAACAGTTTCTTCCCCTCTGCTGTTGGACACATGAACAATAACCGTATAACTGTTCCCACCACTAACACATGACCCTACGCTGTGTCACTGCATCATCTCATTTCATGTTTGGCACTGATCACCACCTGCACTCATGTATATATCTTTCTACGTAGCACTCATAATTCTTATTCTCATGTATATATCTCATGTATATCTCATGCACATATCTTTCTTTCTACATAGCACTTTAATTCTTATTGTTTGCACTGAAGCACCGCAGCAATTTCCTAATGTTGTAAACCTCAACATCTGGCAATAAACCCCATTCTGATTCTGATTCTGATTCTGATTCTGAACAAGGACTGGCCCACAGCATCATGGCACGTCTGCTGCGCTGCTGTGCTGACCAGCTAGCAGGTGTGTTCACTTACATCTTCAACGAGTCCCTGGCGAAGTCTGTGGTCCCCACATGCTTCAAAAGATCCACCATCATCCCTGTGCCCAAGAACAGCAAACCCTCATCCCTGAACGATTACCGGCCAGTTGCACTGACCTCGGTAGTAATGAAGGTGTTTGAGAGGCTGCTGAAGAACATCATCTCCTCCTCCATCCCAGACACCACAGATCCGCTGCAGTTCGCCTACAGATCCAACAGATCCACAGAGGATGCCATCGCCCACGTCCTACACACCACTCTCAGCCACGTGGACAAGAAACAGGGTAACTATGTGCGAATGCTGTTTGTTGATTACAGTTCAGCGTTTAACACAATAGTGCCCTGCAGACTGTTCACAAAGCTCAGGGATCTGGGACTTAACAGCCGTCTGTGTGCATGGGTGTTGGACTTCCTCACTGGCAGAACTCAGGTGGTGAGGGTGGGTAGATGCGTCTCTAACAGCATCACCATCAACACAGGAGCACCTCAGGGATGTGTCCTCTCGCCACTGCTCTACTCCCTCTACACTTCAGACTGTGTGGCCACCCATGGCTCCAACACCATTGTGAAGTTTGCTGACGACACAGTGGTGTTGGGTGCCATCTCCAACAACGATGAGGCGGCCTACATGGATGAAGTGAAGAATCTGGCATCGTGGTGCCAGGACAACCACCTCCAGCTGAACGTCAGCAAGACCAAGGAGCTGGTGGTGGACTTCAGAAGGGGTCAGCACAGAGACTACAAGCCCATTATCATCAATGGAGCTCCAGTGGAGAGGGTGCAGTCCTTCAAGTATCTTGGTGTCCACATCTCCTCAGACCTGACATGGGCTGCCCACATTCAGGTCCAGACCAAAAAGGCTAGGCAGCGCCTGTATCACCTACGACAACTGAGGAAGTTCAGGGTCTCTCCAAGAGAGTGATCCGTACAGCAGAACGCTGCTGCAGGATTGCTCTCCCCCCGCTTCAGGACACCTACACCAGGAGATGCCGGACTAGAGCAGCGCAGATACTGAAGGACCCGTCCCATCCTGGCAACAAACTGTTCCAACTTCTGCAATCTGGTAGAAGGTTCCGCATCTTCCGGGCAAGGACAGAGAGACTCAAGAGGAGCTTCTATCCCCAAGCCATCCGTGCCCTAAACACACACACCCGCCCTCTCACATCATCTATAATTGACTGAGACAGGACTCTCTTCCAGACACTCTAAACCAAGGCACAACATGTACATTTCAATATATTATATATATTTATATATATATATATATATATATATATATATATATATATAATATATATATATATATATATATAAAAACACATCGTTAGGTCATTATAATTGTCAGTGGTTGCCAGTGGGAGGTAAGGGGTCTCTTCAGTGTATGCTTGTTTAAAGTTAGAGAATGGTGTAAAATTATTTCATTTCCACAAGCTAATGTAATTCATTTTGATATCCAGCGCTAACAGGACTGAGGGAACAGATGGTCTGCTTAGGTTAGCCAGTTTGAGGGCTAACCCCAAGTTAAACAAATGTATATGCAATGGTGCTATTGTAAGGTGACCGTGAGGTCTTAAATGCTCCTATAGATAAACTTATTATTATTATTATTATTATTATTATTATTATTAGGATTCAGGTCTGGAGACTGACTGGGCCACATAGCCATGGCCTTAATGTGCATCACCTGTAGCCTCTGCTTTGTTTTTTTGGCACTGTGTTTTAGGTCATTGTTGTACTGGAAGCTTCATATTCAGTCTTCTGTTGTAAGGGGAAGAAGGTTGTCATCCAAGGTTTTACAGAACATAGCTCTGTCCACTGGCCCCTCAAAGTTGTCAAGTCGTCATCTACCCTCAGCAGTAAAACAGCCCCAAATCATAATGTTTCCATCTCCGTGCTTGACTGTAGGGATGGCATTCTTTGGGTCATACTTTGGCATACAAGTTGATGCCAAAGAACTTGATTTTGGTTTCATCACACAGCACCTTTTCATCACCACTGCACTTTCTCCCAAGCTTTCTGGCAAGATGGCAAGCTTAAGATAATGCTGTACACGTGCCTTCGTGAGCTGGGAGACCCAACTGCCTTTAGGTCATTAACAAGTTCCTCCAGTGTAGTTCAGGGCTGATCCACCACCTTCGTTATGATCATCCTTTCTTTGCTTGGACCTCAGCCTGAGGATGATGATGGCCATTTTTCATTTCTTCCATTTCCAAATAATCAAAGCTTCCTTTGACAGCTTTTTGATCTTGCCCATGGTGATAGAGAAGTGAAATGGAAGAAATTAATTTTGTTGACAGGTGTGCCTTATACACAAAACAAGATAAGATCAGGAGAGTCTGTAATTTATTGATTGATTCTAAATGTTATGGGAGGAAGACTTCTGGCTGGGTTGCAGGGGCTCAAATACTTATGTCACCCAGCAACAGTGATGTTAAGTATCATGTAATTAATAGTGATTGTTCATTTTTTTTTTTTGTAAGTGAGCAAACTTGCAAATTCAACCGGGGATCAAATAATTATTTCCCCCACTGTATGTTGGGAACCATTCAAAGTCTGTTTCTAGACTTTGGGGGGAAAAAAGTCAGTGAGGGTATTTCCCAAAATGGTGGAATTTTATAATAGTCAAATGCTGATGTGTCCACTGCAGATACTTCGTGTGGTTATCCACTAATCCAATCTTGCAAAGATCTTTTTAAGGGCTGATATATATCACAGGCTCAGTGTGTTCCTTAAGGTCGACACAGATAACAGTTACTGATGCCTTCTTCAAAATGCACCATTGTGTGAGCTCAAAGCAGCTCCGTAAAAGCAGAAAAATCTTGACACGGTAAAATCCTTCATTACCCGTGGCTCATGTCTCACACTGGATGTGTACACAGACTTTAGCACGATCGTTAGGTCATTATAATTGTCAGTGGTTGCCAGTGGGAGGTAAGGGGTCTCTTCAGTGTATGCTTGTTTAAAGTTAGAGAATGGTGTAAAATTATTTCATTTCCACAAGCTAATGTAATTCATTTTGATATCCAGCGCTAACAGGACTGAGGGAACAGATGGTCTGCTTAGGTTAGCCAGTTTGAGGGCTAACCCCAAGTTAAACAAATGTATATGCAATGGTAGAAAATAATTCTTTGATCCTCTGCTGAATTTGTGAGATCGCTCACTTACAAAAAAAATAAACAGTCTGTAATTGTTATGGGGGTTTCATTTAAATGGAGAGTGACAAAACATCAATCACAAATTCAGAAACAAAGCATTACATAGAATGTATAAGTTGATTTCTATGTTGCTGAGTGAAGTAAGTATTTGATCGTGAAGAAAAACATGACTACTTGGTAGAGAAACGCTTATTGGCAAGCACAGCGGTAAGATGTGGTGCTAAATGTTTACACATACAGTGGGGCAAAAAAGTATTTAGTCAGCCACCGATTGTGCAAGTTCCCCCACTAAAATGATGACAGAGGTCAGTAATTTGCACCAGAGGTACACTTCAACTGTGAGAGACAGAATGTGAAAAAAAAAATCCATGAATCTCACATGGTAGGATTTGTAAAGAATTTATTCGTAAATCAGGGTGGAAAATAAGTATTTGGTCACCTCAAACAAGGAAAATCTCTGGCTCTCACAGACCTGTAACGTCTTCTGTAAGAAGCTTTTCTGTCCCCCACTCGTTACCTGTATGAATGGCACCTGTTTGAACTCATCATCTGTATAAAAGACACCTGTCCACAGCCTCAAACAGTCAGACTCCAAACTCCGCCATGGCCAAGACCAAAGAGCTTTCGAAGGACACCAGGAAAAGTATTGTAGACCTGCACCAGACTGGGAAGAGTGAATCTACAATAGGCAAGCAGCTTGGTGTGAAAAACCAACTGTGGGAGCAATCATCAGAAAATGGAAGACATACAAGACCACTGATAATCTCCCTCGATCTGGGGCTCCACGCAAGATCTCATCCCGTGGGGTCAAAATGATCATGAGAACGGTGAGCAAAGATCCCAGAACCACACGGGGGGACCTGGTGAATGACCTGCAGAGAGCTGGGACCAAAGTAACAAAGGTCACCATCAGTAACACACTACAACGGCAGGGAATCAAATCCCGCAGTGCCAGACGTGTTCCGCTGCTGAAGCCAGTGCATGTCCAGGCCCGTCTGAAGTTTGCCAGAGAGCACATGGATGATACAGCAGAGGATTGGGAGAATGTCATGTGGTCAGATGAAACCAAAGTAGAACTTTTTGGTATAAACTCAACTCGTCGTGTTTGGAGGAAGAAGAATACTGAGTTGCATCCCAAGAACACCATACCTACTGTGAAGCATGGGGGTGGAAACATCATGCTATGGGGCTGTTTTTCTGCCAAGGGGACAGGACGACTGATCCGTGTTAAGGACAGAATGAATGGGGCCATGTATCGTGAGATTTTGAGCCAAAACCTCCTTCCATCAGTGAGAACTTTGAAGATGAAACGAGGCTGGGTCTTCCAACATGACAATGATCCAAAACACACCGCCCGGGCAACAAAGGAGTGGCTCCGTAAGAAGCATTTGAAAGTCCTGGAGTGGCCTAGCCAGTCTCCAGACCTCAACCCCATAGAAAATCTGTGGCGGGAGTTGAAAGTCCGTGTTGCTCGGCGACAGCCCCAAAACATCACTGCTCTCGAGAAGATCTGCATGGAGGAATGGGCCAAAATACCAGCTACTGTGTGTGCAAACCTGGTAAAGACCTATAGTAAACGTTTGACCTCTGTTATTGCCAACAAAGGTTATGTTACAAAGTATTGAGTTGTATTTTTGTTATTGACCAAATACTTATTTTCCACCCTGATTTACGAATAAATTCTTTACAAATCCTACCATGTGGATTCATGGATTTTTTTTTTCACATTCTGTCTCTCACAGTTGAAGTGTACCTCTGGTGCAAATTACTGACCTCTGTCATCATTTTAGGTGGGGGAACTTGCACAATCGGTGGCTGACTAAATACTTTTTTTGCCCCACTGTATCTCATGAGGGATTTTGGCCCGAAGGTTGATGTTTGTTAACATCTGCAGCCCCAACACAGATTTTTTTTTTAAATAGGATCTTACCAGACTTGTATTATTTCAAGAATTAGATCTACTGAACATATAACACCTGTTCTTAAACAGCTCCATTGGCTTCCAGTTCACATCTGTGTCAATTTCAAGATCCTGCTTCATACTTACAAAGCCCTTCATAACATCGCTCAACCATATTTATCTGATCTTCTCCATACATACTCACCCCCTCGTACACTTCGCTCTTCTTCAGCTTCCCTTCTGTCTGTTCCACCTGGTCGCCTGACTGCCATGGGACTTGGAGCCTTTCATTGTTCTGCCCCAAGATTTTGGAATGCACTTCCACCAGATCGCCGGACCACAAACTCTCTCACCACTTTTAAATCACATCTCAAAACGCATCTATTCAAAATTGCATACACCTGATTCTGTCTTAGTCCTAAGTTAGTTGTGTTGCTCAGCTTTTATACTTTTTGCTTTTTTTCTCTTACGTCTAAATTTTATTTTGCCTTTTATTTTTTTTTTATATTGTTGTTTGCTATTGTTCTTGTGCTATTGTAAGGTGACCTTGAGGGTCTTAAAGGCGCTCTATAAAAAAATATTATTATTATTATTATTATTATTATTATTATTATTATTATTATTATTATTACTATTAGGATTCAGGTCTGGAGACTGACTGGGCCACATAGCCATGGCCTTAATGTGCATCACCTGTAGCCTCTGCTTTGTTTTTTTGGCACTGTGTTTTAGGTCATTGTTGTACTGGAAGCTTCATATTCAGTCTTCTGTTGTAAGGGGAAGAAGGTTGTCATCCAAGGTTTTACAGAACATAGCTCTGTCCACTGGCCCCTCAAAGTTGTCAAGTCGTCATCTACCCTCAGCAGTAAAACAGCCCCAAATCATAATGTTTCCATCTCCGTGCTTGACTGTAGGGATGGCATTCTTTGGGTCATACTTTGGCATACAAGTTGATGCCAAAGAACTTGATTTTGGTTTCATCACACAGCACCTTTTCATCACCACTGCACTTTCTCCCAAGCTTTCTGGCAAGATGGCAAGCTTAAGATAATGCTGTACACGTGCCTTCGTGAGCTGGGAGACCCAACTGCCTTTAGGTCATTAACAAGTTCCTCCAGTGTAGTTCAGGGCTGATCCACCACCTTCGTTATGATCATCCTTTCTTTGCTTGGACCTCAGCCTGAGGATGATGATGGCCATTTTTCATTTCTTCCATTTCCAAATAATCAAAGCTTCCTTTGACAGCTTTTTGATCTTGCCCATGGTGATAGAGAAGTGAAATGGAAGAAATTAATTTTGTTGACAGGTGTGCCTTATACACAAAACAAGATAAGATCAGGAGAGTCTGTAATTTATTGATTGATTCTAAATGTTATGGGAGGAAGACTTCTGGCTGGGTTGCAGGGGCTCAAATACTTATGTCACCCAGCAACAGTGATGTTAAGTATCATGTAATTAATAGTGATTGTTCATTTTTTTTTTTTGTAAGTGAGCAAACTTGCAAATTCAACCGGGGATCAAATAATTATTTCCCCCACTGTATGTTGGGAACCATTCAAAGTCTGTTTCTAGACTTTGGGGGGAAAAAAGTCAGTGAGGGTATTTCCCAAAATGGTGGAATTTTATAATAGTCAAATGCTGATGTGTCCACTGCAGATACTTCGTGTGGTTATCCACTAATCCAATCTTGCAAAGATCTTTTTAAGGGCTGATATATATCACAGGCAGGCTCAGTGTGTTCCTTAAGGTCGACACAGATAACAGTTACTGATGCCTTCTTCAAAATGCACCATTGTGTGAGCTCAAAGCAGCTCCGTAAAAGCAGAAAAATCTTGACACGGTAAAATCCTTCATTACCCGTGGCTCATGTCTCACACTGGATGTGTACACAGACTTTAGCACGATCGTTAGGTCATTATAATTGTCAGTGGTTGCCAGTGGGAGGTAAGGGGTCTCTTCAGTGTATGCTTGTTTAAAGTTAGAGAATGGTGTAAAATTATTTCATTTCCACAAGCTAATGTAATTCATTTTGATATCCAGCGCTAACAGGACTGAGGGAACAGATGGTCTGCTTAGGTTAGCCAGTTTGAGGGCTAACCCCAAGTTAAACAAATGTATATGCAATGGTAGAAAATAATTCTTTGATCCTCTGCTGAATTTGTGAGATCGCTCACTTACAAAAAAAATAAACAGTCTGTAATTGTTATGGGGGTTTCATTTAAATGGAGAGTGACAAAACATCAATCACAAATTCAGAAACAAAGCATTACATAGAATGTATAAGTTGATTTCTATGTTGCTGAGTGAAGTAAGTATTTGATCGTGAAGAAAAACATGACTACTTGGTAGAGAAACGCTTATTGGCAAGCACAGCGGTAAGATGTGATGCTAAATGTTTACACATATCTCATGAGGGATTTTGGCCCGAAGGTTGATGTTTGTTAACATCTGCAGCCCCAACACAGATTTTTTTTTTAAATAGGATCTTACCAGACTTGTATTATTTCAAGAATTAGATCTACTGAACATATAACACCTGTTCTTAAACAGCTCCATTGGCTTCCAGTTCACATCTGTGTCAATTTCAAGATCCTGCTTCATACTTACAAAGCCCTTCATAACATCGCTCAACCATATTTATCTGATCTTCTCCATACATACTCACCCCCTCGTACACTTCGCTCTTCTTCAGCTTCCCTTCTGTCTGTTCCACCTGGTCGCCTGACTGCCATGGGACTTGGAGCCTTTCGTTGTTCTGCCCCAAGATTTTGGAATGCACTTCCACCAGATCGCTGGACCACAAACTCTCTCACCACTTTTAAATCACATTTCAAAACACATCTATTCAAAATTGCATACACCTGATTCTGTCTTAGTCCTAAGTTAGTTGTGTTGCTCAGCTTTTATACTTTTTGCTTTTTTTCTCTAATGTCTAAATTTTATTTTGCCTTTTTTTTTTATTGTATTGCGTTGTTGCTATTGTTCTTGTGCTATTGTAAGGTGACTGTGAGGGTCTTAAAGGCTCCTATAAATAACTTTATTATTATTATTATTATTATTATTATTATTATGATTCAGGTCTGGAGACTGACTGGGCCACATAGCCATGGCCTTAATGTGCATCACCTGTAGCCTCTGCTTTGTTTTTTTTGGCACTGTTTTTTAGGTCATTGTTGTACTGGAAGATTCATATTCAGTCTTCTGTTGTAAGGGGAAGAAGGTTGTCATCCAAGGTTTTACAGAACATAGCTCTGTCCACTGGCCCCTCAAAGTTGTCAAGTCGTCATCTACCCTCAGCAGTAAAACAGCCCCAAATCATAATGTTTCCATCTCCGTGCTTGACTGTAGGGATGGCATTCTTTGGGTCATACTTTGGCATACAAGTTGATGCCAAAGAACTTGATTTTGGTTTCATCACACAGCACCTTTTCATCACCACTGCACTTTCTCCCAAGCTTTCTGGCAAGATGGCAAGCTTAAGATAATGCTGTACACGTGCCTTCGTGAGCTGGGAGACCCAACTGCCTTTAGGTCATTAACAAGTTCCTCCAGTGTAGTTCAGGGCTGATCCACCACCTTCGTTATGATCATCCTTTCTTTGCTTGGACCTCAGCCTGAGGATGATGATGGCCATTTTTCATTTCTTCCATTTCCAAATAATCAAAGCTTCCTTTGACAGCTTTTTGATCTTGCCCATGGTGATAGAGAAGTGAAATGGAAGAAATTAATTTTGTTGACAGGTGTGCCTTATACACAAAACAAGATAAGATCAGGAGAGTCTGTAATTTATTGATTGATTCTAAATGTTATGGGAGGAAGACTTCTGGCTGGGTTGCAGGGGCTCAAATACTTATGTCACCCAGCAACAGTGATGTTAAGTATCATGTAATTAATAGTGATTGTTCATTTTTTTTTTTTGTAAGTGAGCAAACTTGCAAATTCAACCGGGGATCAAATAATTATTTCCCCCACTGTATGTTGGGAACCATTCAAAGTCTGTTTCTAGACTTTGGGGGGAAAAAAGTCAGTGAGGGTATTTCCCAAAATGGTGGAATTTTATAATAGTCAAATGCTGATGTGTCCACTGCAGATACTTCGTGTGGTTATCCACTAATCCAATCTTGCAAAGATCTTTTTAAGGGCTGATATAATGGCCATCTTGTGATTTCCACATTTTCAATAAAATAGAAAATAACTGGATGTCTTTGTATCAAATGACTTTGTTCTACATGAAAATGACAGCAAAAATACAAGTTGTTTTCCACCATTAAACGTCTGCTAAGCATACTCACAACATTAAGACTTTGTTAATGTCATAATCGAGTGCGTCTCTACTCAGCCCTCAGTTGCTGAACAAATACCCTGGTAGTTCATGCTATGGATACACAAGCAAATGTTTTTTAAACGTACGCTTACCTACATTTTTACGATCGTAACAAGTAGAAAATGTCTAGAATCTTGAATGTATCACCACAGCATCGTGACTGGCTCACATATAAACATATTTTGGGTGTCGATTGGCTTTTAATCATTTCAAAATCTTCCATAAATTGGAATTCACAATTTTTTGAGTGACATGTTTCCCTCTTAAATAATGGTTCTTGTTTTTGTTAATCGTGGTTTGTATTACATTCTATATATTAAAGGAAAATGCCTTTCTGCCATGTTCGATAGTTTCATAGTGCCCCATCTACAAAGCAAAGCTTCTGTCAAACTGTCTCTAAAATAAGCAAAGGGGGCAACTTCCTCCTGCCTATTGTGTATAGGCTGAAAGGAAAAAGCAGAAGAAGAGTGAAAGTAGTGTGTGAAGTAATTTTATGCTACTTATGTGTCCAGTGCACAGCAACACACACGCGCATGTAGACGATCACCATGTGTTTCTGTTTTATTCTGTTTGTGCGCACGATGGCCTCCAGCTTGGCTCTCTGTATGGGAACCAGGTACTGTGGACGAGATCATTACAGCCTCATTCATTAGTCATCATTTAACTTCTGATTTGCCCTCTGTTCAGCTCAATGCCACTCACAAGACTTCTGCTGTCCCACATTAACACCCATCAACACACACAATCACATACACGCACACAGACAGCAGTCATCCTGCTCTTAGAAAACTTGTATCTTTTTGTTGTGTTTCTCTGTTTTTCCATATTTCCACATACCGTCCTGTTTCAAAATATCAAAATACTTCAAGGATCCAATTCACTCTCCAACACCAAAAAAACCCTCAAAATAAACTTTGGCAGGCCTTTCCGTCCTGAGCGCCCACATAATCAATCATAACCAGGGCGTACAAATTCATCAGCTTGGATCCATTTTGCCGTAGTTAGAGATCAAAAGGTTGCCAGTTGACTATAGGAAGTCCAGGTACTAACCCAGACTAATTCATCTAACATGGGAGAGATTTAGCCCCCTGAGGAGATGAGGACATGGTTTTTCTCCATCACACTGCATATCTTCGATGGGGCTCGAGGGCACTTACTCTTGCCACAGCATATCCTGTACACCGTTTAACATTCCATTGATCAGATTAATTGCAGTTGATTGTGTCCTGTTTGAGGAAGCCTGTGAAAGTACACCTTTAACTGAACTAATTAATAAGATGTACCTAGATACAAAACAGCATACGTGTTCTTCTTTTGGGGCCCCTTGATTATGATCTTTGAAAGACGGAAAAGAATGATACCAGTGTGATATATGGTTCATGAAAATAATTGAAATAATTAATTATTCTATGACGTCTTCACTTTGGTTTCTGTGGAAAATAGGGCTGGCCACCTTTCTTGCTTTGTACTAGATTTTGGCTAATAATTTGGTTTTACTTCATTTCTTAGTTTTTCCTGCTGGTTTGCCAAAGTCTTTGAAGCTTCCTGTCAACTTTGTCATTTATTTGGGCTCTCTCTTGGTCTTTCTTGTTCTCTCTCTCTCTCTCACTCTCTCACTCACTCTCTCAC